>NC_090023.1:94848713-95151743 GCF_037176765.1 Anolis sagrei
TGGTTACACAGTGATCAACAGGAAAGAAGACACAAGAAACAGTGTAAATGCTAAAATAACATCTTGTGTAAAATGGAATTGATTGAAAACATAATACTGATTGATTATGTTGACCTTTATGGCCATTGATCCAATGCAGTAGTTACAGGCTATTAATGATTTCTCTTTTTAAGAAGAAATCTTTCCCTTCTGCATTTAGTTATTTCATCTGCAGATATATTGCGACTTCCATTATGTTAACAGAAAGACTCCTGTTTACTTTCAGTCAGGTGCTATCATAAACACTGTATATTGATTTTGAATAGAACACAACTCTGACTTGTTTTTCTGCCTGTTAGAAATGCCCGAGGAAGTACATTAACATCAAGGACCTAACTATTAGAGTACCGGATGTTACTCCACTACTGGGAACACTCCAGAAATAACATCCTAGTGCCAGCAAATGAGGTTTGTTGCCTGAGGTGTGGTGCACACAGTGTTTAGTTTATTTGACTGAATGTATTTATTAAACCTAGTTTGATTTTTAACTGTAGTCATTTCATAGGTTGAGAGCAATATTAGCACAAAAAATGACCTTTATTTCTTGTCCTTTCAATGTGGGAGATACATTTACAATTCTGAAGTTTTTCTACAATAACAAATTGAAGGATTCCAACTTAGAAAAACTATTTGGAGTTTTGAGGAAACCAAAGAAAGGTTCCATAGATAATATTAGCAGTGGGATCTTTCCCATCCATGCTGTTGAATCTGAGCAATATGATAATTTCATTCCAAATTGCTTATCAGTAAGGAAGATGACCCAACAACCAGGGACAGGACTATGCTCACAAAGTTGCAGTGAAGCTAAATCAGAAGGCATAACCCTTAAGGCTGAAATACAATGAGTGAGTGAGTGAGTGAGTGAGTGAATGAATGAGTGAATGAATGAATGAACATGAGCAGGATAACATAAGTAAGTTGTCATAAAAGAGACTAGATTGCACCCACAATACATTGGTATAGTAATCTGAAAGCTCTTTAATTACCTTGGCTTCTTTATATGGCACTATAGGGTGTATAGTTTGGTGACATGCTTAGAATTCTATGTAGAATGTTGCTGGAACTCTCTAGTAACTTTTAAAAAAATACTTCACCAAACTACAAATCTCATGATTCCATGGAATGAAACTATGACAGTTAAAATGGCATTAAACTGCTAGAACTACACTGCTACTTTTTAATTGCTTTTTAACGTTTGTATTGCACCTTTTAAATTTGCCTAGTGTGGGGTGTTAGCTGCCTTGTGTCCCCATGGGGAGAAAGGCAAGGTATAAAGATAAGAAATAAATAAATAGAACTTTTCAGTGTAGATGCACTCTCATGAACTGGGATGTTAAAATTCATTGGTTGGATTTCCACAAGAGAACCTAAAAGGGATGGAATGGTATTTATCTATTTTTGTCATCTTTCTTTTTCAAGATAGTACACTGAAATGTGGTTTGCCCTTAATGGGATAGCATGTGAAGAGACTGATATGCCTACTATACGTTTTTACTTCAAGATATCTATTTGTCATAGTTTGACAGTCACATTTATTCATTTGTTTATCTTCTCTCTGCCCATGTGAAAGTACATAGTATTTCACTTTGTTAACATAAGACAATTAATGAGAGCTGAGAAAAGTTACTTAGTACCATGCAGAGTTGATGGACTGTTTCCCATTTTCAACATACAAATATATCACCCCGTCATGGAAATGTGTTTCCTTCTACTTTATTTTTTGGCAGAAGATATTATTATTGTTATTGTTATTGTTATTGTTATCATCATCATCATCATCATCATCAAAACTTACTGAAACAGCCAAGATATCTAACTGCATTTGTTCCTGTTCTAAATAATAAACTTTGTTGACCATTTGTTCATCATAACCTGACTCAAGAGTGCCTCATTGCTTGAAGACTGCAAAAGTAACTTAAAGCAGTTTTTGAATGGTGGCAGCATACCTTTGAAGAAATAGTTTTTAAAAGGGAACCTCAGTAACATAAGCCTTAGGGCAGACACAATCATCTTTGATTCTTAATTATTGATTGTCAGTTATTGAACTTTTGCTTACTTTTGTATAGCCTTGAGGAGAGATACAGTGAATGAATGAATAAGTTCTTTCTTCTTACTCACGCATTTCAAAGCGTCGCTTATTTCTTCATTTCTCTTTCTTTGGGAGATGAACGCGGAGGTAGTAAATGCGGAGTAACCTCCGCTTCCTGATGCTAGGCTCACTTGCCGCTGCCACGACTCCACGGAGGACCCTGCTTTTTCCCCCAGTTTTGGGTGGGGGTTGGGGTCGGGGTCCGAAAAGAAAAGACAAACGGCTTGGCGATTCTAAATGCTCCCACTCCAGGATGGAGAGGGGGGGGGGGCTCCAACCTCCCAAAGCCTAGAAAATCGGATGGGTTGATGAGAGAGCTTGTCAAACCTGACCTGCCTCCATGAGCGTCCACCGGAAGTCCTTGCTATTTTTATTATCGAAGAAATATTTCCCAGAATAAGTTCCCTCCCTACTATATGATAATTGGTGGAACAGCGTTGGGATTATAAATATTCCCTCAAGAATAATTTCCCTTCTTTTGATACCATATAACCCAAAACCTTCCAAAAACCCATTAATTCTTCTGTTGGCAGGAATGCACTGGATGAGAGCAAAGAAATTGAAGTGTGATCCAGACAACACAGGAGTGTTCCTGGTCAGCTACAAGGCAGGCCAGGCAATAGGGATCAGAACTGTGCAGGATGGGATTCAACTAGGTGACAGATGTCAACAAAGAATGACTTCTCCAACTCTTTCAAATGAGTTTCTGACCTGAAACACAAGACTCAAATATAGCTGGCAATCTGTAAAGCAGAAAGAGCCCGAATATGGTTCGGGCTCTTTGAGATGCAAGAACAGAATCCGGCTTGCGATCTGTCCAAGATGTACCTGAGTAACAGACTAGCAGTGGTGATCTTTGAATGTGGTGCTGTGGAAACTGCTCTTTTGAGTTCTAAAACTTAATATCAAAAGATCAAAGGCAGATTCCACCCTGGACATTGAGGCCTGATGTAGCAGTTTAAGCATTGACTCTAAAGACCTTAGTTCAAATCCCTGCTCGGCTATGGAAACCCACAGGGTGACCCTGGGCATTTGGGTAAATATGACGCTGGTATCATAAGACATTGCAATTCAAAGAAATTCTGTGATTTAAAAACATGGCAGTAGCAGCAGGAAAAAAAAAACTGCATAAATTCTTTCTAGTGAAACTACTTAATTGGTTACATTGCATGGATACATCTACAATTTAGGGTGACATTATTTAAACTGTGTGGGAAGAAAACACATGTCATTAAAAAAGGATGTGAAGAAAAATTGAGGTAGGATTCAGTAAGTGCAAAACTGAGACAAGAAATGTTCATACCCCAAGAGATATCCATGCTTACATTTCACGTTTGTACCCACTATCATTGTACCAGTATTTATCTCCTTTCATCTCACTGCCAATTCTTTTCTAAAACAAAAGATAATCAAACCACTCATGTTCCACCCACAAAACAAATGTTGGTTTTATATTGTTCTGTTGAGTGTCTGTGTTGAATTCTTTTGATTCTCTAAAACCTTATAATACCTCAAAGAAAAGATAGGCAGGCTATTTACTTCTTACGTTATAGCAAATGTAAAGCATGGAAGCACTTGAACAGCTATGTCAGTTCAGGTTGAGCATCCCTTATCCAGAATTCCGATATCTGAAATATTTCAAAATCCAAAACTGTCTACATAGGTATCCGAGATAGTAACATGTTCGCACTTTGATGGTTTAAGGTACACAAACTTTGTTTCATGCAACAAATTGGTTAACGCATTCTGTACAAAATTACCTTCAGGCTATGTGCATATGATATATATATATCCGTCCCATCTCCAAGGTATCTCATTAGTATATAAATGTAAAAAATCCCATCCATTTGGGAAAAGGAGTACTCTACTTGTATTCCAATTCTTTTCAACATTTTCTCTCAGAACAGCAAGCAACATTTTACTTTGTAAAGCAAACATTTCAGAATAATATTTATATCTTGGTTTTTGGTTTCACAGAGTATTCCATTGGCGTTTACCTTTATTGATGCAGATGTTTTCAAATGTCTGGTATGATTTTACTTGCAACAACTGTTTGAAATAGTAATAAGTTTACTTTCATTGTTATTTTTAACATTCTTTTCCTCTCTGCATCTTGGCTCATTCTGAACAGCAAGAATACTTGTAATATTAACTTAGAATTTTATATTTTCTAGCAGTACTATATGGTATATATACATATTCATAAATTAAAATGTCTTTTTCATTCCTCAATTTACATTCCTTCTGAGACCAGAGTAAAATGTGATCTGTAGTCATTTACAATTGTACAGCAGCAAATCCATTGATGTTTTAAGAAATGTCATCTTCCCTACTTGGTTTATATCACATACCACAGTTTGAGCCCTCAAATTTGTTCCCTCTATTTTCTCCTGTTTTTCTTGGCTTTAGATTTGAGGGTCAAGAATCATAAGCAGGAGAAATCAAAATGTGACATTCAAAGAAAAAAAATCAGAATTTGGATATCAGGCCTCTGAAAGACTCTGTTAGCTGTTAACTGGGCCAGAGTGAAGACGGTGAGACCAGGGGACAGTTCCACCTTGTCTCCTGAATATGTCATCAGTTGGAGACCCCTACCCCCAGCACCAGAGTGAAGAGAGAGGGGACAGTTCCATCTTGTCTCCTGTGCTATGCTAATACATAATATAATATAATATAATATAATATAATATAATATAATATAATATAATATACATATGCTATTTATAATATTATAATTATATATATATATATATATTATAAGCTGCTCTGAGTCCCCCTTGGGGTGGGAAGGGTGGCATATAAATGTCGCAAATAAATAAATAAGTAAAACTGGAACAGGGCACTAACACTATTTGAGGCATGCTCCTTGAAGTAGCTTCATCTCCTTGAAGTAGTCAGCCATGTTTTCAGTTCTGAGTCTTTGAACCTCTGTGTGTTCTAAGATGGGATAAAAAAAAACTTTGGCTCTCTGGATACTTTCACCTATAATTTCCATCTTACCTATGAACAAGTCCAGTGGTGAAGAACTGTTGGAGAGGAAAATGTCCAGAGTGCCAAAGTATCTGAACTGGTCCATCTGCTTTTGTTGACGGAAGTTAAGGGAGAAATTACAGAAGAAAACTGGGCCAAGCCTCGTTCCAATCTGGCTGTTCTTCACAGTTACCTATGACTGTTATTATGTGCTTTCCAGTCATCTCCAACTTATAGTGTCCCTAAGACAAATTTATCACAGGATTTTTCTTGGGCTGAGAGTGGTCATCTGGTGGGCTACCATGGCTGAGTGGGGAATCAAACCCTGGTTACCATGTCATAATTTAATGCTGAAACCACTACATAATATGGGCTCTATATAACTCTGTAATAAGGTGCAAATATATTGGCTAGATATAGTAAATGGGCACTGTTGATCCTTTATTCTCAATTTCTACTATATAATGGAAATCCATTCAAGCTGCCCTTCTCAGTCCAGAGAAAATATAGCAGCCTCTACCCCAATGCATGAAAACAGTCAGGACATGTCCAGATGTACTCACAAAACTGAAGAGTATTATTCTTCTGTTTACTATTATTCTCCCAGGGTAAGAGATATTTTGCAAGGAGATATAGGAGCACATCTACACTGACCACTTACCATGGAACAGGCCAGGATCAGCTTTGTGGTGGCCAAACCATTGTGACACAGAAAATGGGAGGGGGCGCTAAGGATGGATGTCCAGCAGAGCTGGGGAGGGGTGTTCTCTGACCCATTCGAGGACCAATCCAGTATATGCCATGCTAGATCAGCCCCAGGATGGTGGGCCAGTGAAGATCCACCCTAGGGAATCTCCTCTGCAGCATCCCTAAAAGTACATAAATAGGTGGTATAAATAGGAGTTATTATAGTATGCCTCACCACCTTAAAACGTTTTTATTTGAAAACTATCAGCTCAGCTCAAACAAAAAATGAACAAACATTCACTAGTTCTAGTGATACCAATTGAGCATTCTTTATTTGGAATTCAAAATACTCCAAAATCTGAAATTGTCCATGCGAGTAACTGAGGTAGTAACAGTTTTTTTTTTGATGGTTCAATGTACGCGTAGGGTTTTCGTGCACTAAATAATTAAAAATACTGTGCACAAACTTATATTCATGCATAAGAAAAATACATGAATTTTGCACTTAGACTTGGGTCCGATTTCCAAGACATCTCACTATGTCGTATATAGAAATATAGATATCCCAAAATTCAGAAAAAAGTCCAAAATCCGAAACATTTCTGGTCCCAAGCATTTTGAATAAGTGATACACTTCATATCTATAATCTATCCTTTGCCCTTGGTATAGGAACTTGTACATTCCCTCTCTCTTTCTACGAGACATATTTTAATGTGATGTAGATATTTCATGGGGAGACTATATATGATGAAGACTTGCTTCCATCTATTTTTTTTTTTAGGTAGAAGAATCATATACAGTACTTAAAACCCTTCACACATAAAGGTTTTCCTGTTTGGCATGTGTGGATGCTGTGCTATGTATTCAACAAATGATCACTTCCATCCATGTAGAGCTATAAGTATTAATACATATATCAATGCTTAGGAGCAGGAGCAGCAATTACCGGGTGCACATTCATTCTCTCTCTCATACACACACACACACACACAACATCCTGTGAAAATGAAAGAATAGGTGTCCTTGAATAAGTTTCTATCTCCAGTTTCTTTCTCAGATGTCTTTTATTTTCATGTACTCCCCCACCACAAGTGATTGTTCCTTGTGTACAGCTGTTAAAGCTATTTTTAGATACAGACAGAGATTGCCTGTAGCACAGAGTAAATGAATCTGTCACACTGAAAACCAGCAATTGCAGACATATAATAGAGTGAATTCTAGGACATTTTAGGATATGTCCTCACCAGCTTACATTTTGTGTAGTTTGTGAAAGTAGTGTGAAAATTGGTGCAGCATACCCTTCCTTCATAGTGGTCTACATTCATGGTATGTTTCTATGAAGTGTTGGTACTCACTTTTCTGGTTGTAGTACATCCATGAATCCATTAATAAAACCTTGCCCAAAGAAACTCTTTTTTTTTCACAAAGTCTGTTTATGACTGCCCAGCTCCCCACTTTTCTTCTTCTGTCTCACTGAAAGGAGCTTTTTGGTTTGTCTTTTTTTAAAAAAAAAACAAAAACAAAAAAACAGGATCAGCACTGTAGAATGGTGAAGACTTTCCATAAGGATGTCTACAGTAAACTTTATAGCTTGGGCTGGAGAAGAGCAGGGGTGTATCTACACTGTAGACTTGATACACCATTTTAACTGCTATGGCTCAATACTATTGAATCATTGATGTTGTAGTTTTACAATGTTGTTAACTTTCTCTGCCAAAGAGTGCTGCTACACCCCCAAACTATAACCCCCAGAGTTCCACAGCATTGAGCCATGGCATTTAGCTTTGTGTCAAATTGCATTCATTTTACATGTATGCCAGGCTTCTGCTCTAGCTGATTCTACTGTAGCTGGATGTGCCTGCCTATAACAAGCAATGCAGAAAGTAGCTACCTTCAGAATCCATTACTGAGCAAGGGTGAGCAATAGAACAGAGAAAAAGGGAAAAGTAGAAAACTGGTTACCTCCAGTGTGTCACAAAAGAATAGCTCTATCAGGGTGGTTCTACACAGACACTTTAATGCAGTTCAAACCTGGTTAGAGGGCAGGGTGTCCACAAAATGTACACCTCCAATTGGTGCTGGACCAGTAACTGCCATTGTTCAATGCTATGGAATCACGGAACTTGTAGTTTTACAAGTTCCTTTATCATCTCTGCCAAGAACGGCTGGTGTATTATTAAACTATACATCCCAGGATTCCATAGCACTAAGACATAGTAATTAAAATAGCATCATAGAACCATAGAGTTGAAAGAGACCACATGGGCCATCCAGTCCAACCCCCTGCCATGCAGGAAAAGCACATTCAAAGCATCCCAACAGATTTATTTCCAGTATTTCTACCCCGTCACTTCTCTACCCCCGAGGGGGGACTCGGGATGGCTTACAATAGGCACCGATACGATGCCGATACATGACAATCACAATAATACAACCAAAATTGAACATAAGACATAATTAAAACAGTACATAAGCAACAATTAAAACAATAAAAGTGGTAAAAACAGATGGCCATCCAGCCTGCTTAACAGTCTCTAAAGAAGGAGCATCTACCATATTAATTCTACCATGTAGATGCTCTAAGAAGTCATGCCTGGCTGCATTTGAAAGAAAACTACACAGTTTCTAAAAGGTTCATTTGTTTATTTATGCAAAACTTGCTTCATATGTTGTTTCATGGCTCCAGATTATAATTGTGGATGGCATAGTTTTAATAGTCGATATAATGTTTAGATGTTTTAATTTGCGGTTTTAATGTAAATGTTTATTTTAATTGTATGTTGTTATCTTTTATGACATTGAATTGTTGCCTATGTGTAAAGCTGCTCTCAGTTCCCTTCAGGGTGAGAAGGGTGGGATATAAATATGATAAATAAATAAATGAATGAATGAATAACCACATGTGAATGTTTTCATTTTGGAAAAAGGGTTTGCTTAAATTTGTTGAATTGATTTTCTTTTTTGTGTTGGAGGAATAGATTTCAAAAGCAACTTGTAATTTCCTGCCCATCAAAGTAACTGAAATAATCACTTGTATTCATTTTAAAAACTTTAAATGAGGTTGCACAAGCCCTTCTTCAGTATCTAGCAGAGGGACCACCCTAGAACTATGAATGTAACAAAAAGTTATTACTCCCAGAATCCCTAACCCAGCATGGTCAGTGGCCACTTGTCACACACGTCAGAAATTTTCATCTGGTAAACTGGCTGGGATTTTTCGGAGTTGTTGGCCAAAACACCTGGGAACTCACAGGTTGAGAACCACTGCATTAAGGAGTAATGTTAGTGTTCATATGAATATAATTACTACTTTTTAAAACTTTCTTATGATTATACCTTTCCCCCTCCTTTATTTCATTTCATCCCTGTGCTTCCCTTCTCCAGCTCCATCTCTTCTTCTAAAATCCCACCAAAAGTTCAGTTCTCCGTGTGGAGATAAATTCCCATCTTCTTTTTCCAATACTGCTTTTAATGAGAAAAAATTGAGGGCACTAGAAATCCAAATTTATCCAAGACATTCATTCCAAGGGCATAGTTTCTACTGTTATGATATCCTTCTGTGTGTTCACAATAGATGATTATAGTGGTTTTATATTGCTTTAGGTTCCAAGTCTGCATCCTGTGAAATCCTCAAACTTGTAATTTGATGAAGCTTCATGGCTGTCTGGCAAACAATTTGAAATATCCCAAATCACAATACTGCGTAGGGAGTAAAAATGGTATCAAAGTACTACAACTGTCTAATGTGCAAGCGATCTTCCTGTTACAAGACCTTTATTCTTTCTGAAAACAGAGAGGCTGTCAATGTGGAAATGGAATTTATGAAACATATTCCTGACAGGTTCATCTACATACCTTTCAAATAGCTACTTTGGTTACAAAGGAAAAAATTGAGATCTTGTTGCACACAATCACTGTTTCTCCAATGGATTAGTTCTCATATAGAGAACACATTGTGAACAGCATTGGACTTTAAGGATTATTTCTTTTCTTTCCTGTAAAAACGTGAAATCACAATTGCACAGCTTCCAACTGTCCCAATTTGGTAATGACACTTCCATTTAATTCTATGGCCCCATCTGCACTGAACATTTAAAGCAGTCAAAACCAGCTTCAAATTGTGGCCAGACAACAAATTCCCCCAAAAGCGGATGAAAAAAAACCTAACTCTAATGTGTTAATCCATTTTCAAACTGCATTATAGTGCCTGTGTGAAAGATCATCAGTGTGATGGTTTGTGTAATAACCACCTGGGCATCAAACTGGTTCCAGGATTTCCTATGTAATCTCCCCCAAAGTGAAATCACTTTCTGCAATACCAGTTTGAAACTGCATTAAATGGTCAGTGCAGACGTGTCCTATATCTTTCCACTTTTCCAGCTGCTTTTGAATTGCCACAGGATGCTTCTTCACAGAAACTATAATGCAGTTTGAAGGTGGTTGGAGAGTGGGGTGTCCACAAAATGTACTAGATAATATGCTTCAGCTGATCAAAGTATATCCTATGTAGGGCAGAAATCTGAGACTGAAAAATATGGAGTACTTGTCAAGACACTGGTAGCACTGAAGCACTTTTTTAAAAATCCAAAATGCAGCTTGCCAGAAGATAAACAGTTACTCTCTGGGGAGAGGAAACCACATCATTCTTGCTTTCCCACCCCTCTGCCATCATTTCGCAGGGTCTAGAGCTGATCCTGAATGGAGATGGACATACACCAGTGCATCTCATTGGACTGGGTAAGAAGGCTTTTCCAGAGGCTCTGTAGTTATGAATACGGCAGTTCCTAGGTTTGATTCTGATCTGCATTTCACAATCTCAGCCTTGAATAAGCTCCTGGGGTGCTTGTGTAGGTGCTGCACCATGAAACTAGTTCATTTTAATTCACTCCCAAACTGGAGTCCCAGTTTATCTGTCCTCCTCCCACTTTACCCCTTTCTTCTCTGCTTACTTCCATTGCTGCAAATTAAATTCAAAGCAATTTGTACTCAACTAATTCCATGATGGAGGAGAAGTGCCATATTTTTACTCTTCCCTGCAAACTGAAGCAAAAGCAGACTAGGTTGCTGTAGGTTTTTTAAGGCTTTATGGCCATGTTCTAAAGGCATTCTCTCCTGATGTTTCGCCTGCATCTATGGCAAGCATCCTCAGAGGTAGTGAAGTGAAGCAGACTGCTTCTGCCTTTCCTAGACCAAGTGTTTTTCCTTGACATCTTAGCCACATTCTGATATTCCTTAATTTCACATGTGCTACATTACATCTGTGAAATATTGGAGATATGCAATTATGATGATGGTTAGAAAAGGGAAGAAATTTGCGTAACTATCCTGAATCTTCATCTTTTATTTGATTTTCACTAGAGTTGTGATGCCCTCTTGTAAAAGGTCTCTCTGACGCAAACAAGAAGTTAGCTAATTTGACTGTATTTATAGGAACTGCCACTGGGATGTCACAAATGATCTATTGGTTTTATTTGGAGTTTGAAGAAGTGGTATATTTGGGACATAGCTACATGAATATTTAATTTCCAATATTCCTATTTTATGACAAAGTTATTTGAGTTTCGATAAAACTGTAATATGGTTCACTACTGTAATGGGGATATTTTAAATTCAAGCTATTTTTACACATTAAATTTAGAGAACACTAATGGTATTGCAACAGAGAAGGGAACAGACTGAGTTCTCTCTTCAAACAGTAGGCCTTTTAGCTTCATGTAAAAGACAAATGGGGGACTTGGTTTTGTCTTCTACTTGTAAAAGCTGTTTTGGAGTCATTGAGAAGAATGGCAAGAATATTTCTTTGAAAGGTTGTGATGGAACTCTTGTGTCTCCAAAGAAAAACCTTGCCCACCAAACATGAATACAAATTGCTTACTCAGTTTCCAACAGACCCCCTCAACCTCAGGAGACAATGCTTCTGGAACATGGCCATAGAGCCCAAAAAATGCACAGCAACCCAGTGATTCCGGCCATGAAAGCCTTTGACAACACATTAATACAACTTACCAAATCAGCTTGGAAGAAAGTCCCATTGGTGGGGTTTATTTCTGAGGAAATCTTCAAAGGACTGAACGTAATGCAATTTGCAACAACCTGTGCTGCAGATATTACCATCTTCACATAACCCCTTCACCCCAGAAATTAATACACACAATCTAATACATAGTGTTCCACAAACATTATATGGAATATTATGTATTAGGCCAGAATGATGGCAGTTTGAAGTAATCTGTAATACCCTAGGCTTGGAGAGGTATGGATTCAGCACAGATCTAAATGGCCTAAGGTCAGCCCAATTGACCCTTGGCTGTATTTGTGTGTTAAGCCAGTGTTTAATTCAGAATGGCTCTATTGGGCTTGGTGGAAATGAGGAGAAGAAATAATCCATCAAATCTTGTCCTGAAGGTCAGTATTAAAATTAAATATATTGTTATGCTATGGACAGTCAGGCTCTAGTCATTAGAATTTCCTTGAACAATTGTTCCCTAGAAATTACAGTGCCGTAATTTGCTTTGTATTTTTGAATTTAATCAACTATTAAGAATGCTTCCACAAGGATGAAGCCCAGAACTGAAAGATAACAAAGATGTGTTTGCTCTAATTTGTATGAACTAATCATTAAAGCCTCTTTGGGGAAAAACACCATCAACTGAAACGTACAGACCATTGCATGCATTAGCATTGGCTAGTTATTAATCTCATAACCTTTTCTAATTAACAGAGTAAACTCTAAAATGAATACAAATTGAATGTATCCAAGGACAAAATAAACCCAGCTATTTAATGCTATTTAATGGTTGGCAAATTTTTCTTTCACATATTGCTAGATTTATTTATTTATTATTTATTTATTAAAAGTAAAATAGCTAAACTA
Organism: Anolis sagrei; assembly: GCF_037176765.1. Taxonomy (NCBI): domain Eukaryota; kingdom Metazoa; phylum Chordata; class Lepidosauria; order Squamata; family Anolidae; genus Anolis; species Anolis sagrei. The sequence goes on from NC_090023.1 coordinate 94,861,374, forward strand.
TTTTAAAAGAACCAGGCTTCAGGTTTATGAATATATATGTAGAAGTAATCCTCTGCCACCATCTTGGGACATGCCTGAAATAGTTTAGTAAGAGCTTTCTCGGGGACTCTGGTCAAATGGATTTTATTAGTTGGATGATGCCTGCCATATACGCACACACACACAATTAAGAAAGAACTCAGTAATATAAGTCTGGAATTATAAAGAAAGTAACTTCAGGGTAAAACATGGTGGAGGAAGAAAGAAGGAGGAAGGTAAATATTTAGAAATGGAAGTAGAGTCGGTCCAAAATTGATTAGCAATTTTAACATTCTCCCATCTTGTTCCAAATTCCTAAGGGGAAGAAAGCTTGGTAAGCTAGATGTCAACAGAAAAAAGAGGAAGGTCCCATTATGAGTGGATAGATTCAACAACATAAGCCAAGCCCCTGAGGCCTCTGTTTAAAATTATGAATATAAAATAAAGAGTTTCATGGAGTTCTAATTGCTCTCCATTTGTGCTTCATTTGAACCACCCGTGTGTCCATTTGACAGCCCGATCAGCCTGATCAGTTTTGGGCTTTTTAAAAGCATATGTGTGCTGGAGCCATCTACACAGGGGTGAAAGAAAGAAAGCACATGTTTTGCATGACTGCAGGGATATACAGGCATGCAAAAGTGTTCTTTTTCATGCTGAATCAGCTTTTAAAACACACCTTTTTAAAACATTCTTTTTACCTATTAATCCCTCCCACATTTTGGCTAAACATTGTTTAGCCTCCCCCTCACTTAACCCAATTACTTTGTACAGCATGTGTAGAAGAACCCCAGGGTTGTTGATAATAGGTTGAGGTTTCTCATTCATAGGGTCACTGCAATTGACATCTTCGTCAATGGCTTGGATGGAAGAACAAAGGGGATGCTCACATCAGGGCACCAAAATAGGAAGCATAGCTAAGACCAGACTCAGGGAAGGCAGAATCAGTTTTCAAGATTGTAGAACTAAGCCAAAATGAACAACATACATTTTGAGAAGGCAAACTGTAATGTGCTATATTTAGTCAGGAAAAATCATGTGGCTTGACAGCAGTGTACAGAGTGCCTAGGGCTCTTGGTAGATTGCAAGCTAAACAGTAAATAGTAGAACTATTTTGTTCTTTTATTTATTGTTTAGCTTGTCATACTCCCGTGTGTAACTACTGGTCCATCTAGCTCAGTATTTTCTGGGCTGGCAGGTAGATGTTTCCTGATTTAGGGCACTTCTACACATGCCTAAAAATTAAGAAGTAGCTGGGATAAGGTGGGGGGTACTAAACAACATTTAGCAAACGTATGGGCAGAATAAAAAATGTGCATCCAAAAATTGTGTATTTTTGCATGACTGTAAATACATGCAGCCATGAAAAATATGTGATTGCCTTCCCTTCCCCCTATGTGGATTGTCCCAGCACTTGTGTGTGTTTTAAAAGTCCAAAACAGCTGATCAGGCTGTCAAAAACATGGAACCATGGATATACAGGTGGCTAAAGGGAAGCAGAATTAGAAAGCAATTAGAACTCTCTGCAACCATTCCTTTATTTAGATCTTTATAATATTAATCATAACTTGAATTAACATATGGGTGAAGAGAGATAATAAGAAATCTGCTTGTGTTTAAGTTTGGATCTCTGCATGTGTGCATATGAAGTCTAACACATCTTGGAAGGACTTTTAAAAAAAACCTAGCTGCAGGATGTCCTCCATCCATCCTCCATCTTGCATCTTGATCCACTTCAAAGGAAGGTGCGAGGATGGCAGGAGACCATTTTCCAGGACTGATAGGTCTATGTATGGACTTACTGTTAGGTCTCAGAATTTTCGCCCCACTTTGAAAACCCGCATTTCAGTGCTGTATGGAAGTGACCTTAGAAAAGGATCCTTTTTACCCAATGTCCAATCCTTGATCCTTCTACATACAAAAGATGTACATTTTTGTTCAGTGATAGCCCTTCTACAATGGCCCTGTCACACTTTTACTGGAGGTGTCCAAACAATGCCTCCAGTAAAAGACAATTAGTTCTATTTAATTAATTTGATAACCCATGGCTTTGTGATAGGTGCATGTCTAACGGGCTACGGACCCTGTGGGAACCAACTGCCAAGTAGTCCTGGAGTAAACTGTGATGGGATGAGGCATTGTGATTACTGTAGCTACATATAAGATTATTCAGAAAAGGCCTTTGTGTCTCCAGTCGTCATGCTTTTGGCTTCTGAGAATTTAAAAATGAAATGAGTGTGGGACATTTTAGTGCGACATCATGTAATACTTACATAAGGAATAACATACACCAAACATCTTTATATTTCTCCATTTTGATACCATAATATATGACTCTCCAGCAGTCTGTGACACTGAGCAGTACTCCCAGATTCCCATAATCCCACACTATATCACATAGACATGGCTGCTGCTCACACATCTCAAGCTATGCCAGTCTTATCTTATTTTAGGATTATCACTCTTTTTGCACAAGAACAACAATAAACATCATAACTTAGTTTTATGAAACATCCATCTCATATCACTCAGATGGACAAATGTTATCATTGTATTAATGCTGGATCTGGCAATAATAGCTAGTTTATGAAAGGATAAATGAACCATGTAAAAGCTTTCACTGAATTAAAAGAACTATTTATCTCTCCATTTCTTGTGACTTACGAGATATGGAAGTGGTAAGTTTGATTTAGATAGGTGTGGTAAAATGTTCAGAAATATAGTACAATGCTTCAAGAACAGGACTATCTTCTAGGATACAGCATGACTAGATATCTGCTGTTTGAACAACAACCACAATATCATTCCTTATTTATAGAAAGCTAACATGTCAGGGTGAAGGGATATGGTGAAGACATTCCTATGTTAAAGTACCCCCTGTGCTTTGCAAGAACAAGCATTCAAACATGCAATCGTTCACCTACATTTATGAAATAGTACAGTCCAAGGATGAATTCATTTTCTGAGATTTCTGCATGTGCCAACAGATAAGGTAGGTGCAGTTGTCCTACTTTGGTCACTATGCCCATGCTTCCCTACTCCTATGGCCCTTCCATTCATTCTCCTCTCGTAAACTCTGAAGGGTGGGTTCTGCAGAAGAAATCCAACTCTGGAAACAGCATCAACTACCAAAACTAAGCAACAGTTTAAAACTATACCAACTATACTAAATGTTTTTTTTTCTCTCCAAATATTTGTATCTGGGTTTGCTTTGCTTATATTTTTAGATTACAAAATTTAGAAGAGAGAGAGTTAGACCACAAATGATGTGTTGGTGTGTGTGCTTCACATTTCCTAGCAAGGATGATCTTTAACAAAATGTGCTGAGGAATATTTAATATATTTTAGAAATGCAATTGAAATTGTGGTTCACTAGATGCTTTATCAGGGTGGGGAATCAGTAGCCCTCAAATTAGTTGTGGGCTACAGTTAACAGCAGCTCAAGTTAGCATGTAATGAACACTGGGTGTTCTAATTCAGCAATATCTGAGAGGCTGCAGTTTTACACCTCTGTGCTGTGTAGACATATGGGCCGAGATCCTTGATACAGGAACACATCATACATGCATAGCTATGATATTTATTTCATTTAGCCTTCCCCTGAAAAATCATCTTTTTTCTTGTGCAGTTCTCCTAACCAAAACGATCATGTTTTAGCTAAAGGAAAGCAGGGGAAACCACAGAAAAGCATCCATCTTTTTCCTATAGTATCCTATAGTATCATCCCCAAAGACCTCCAGAGGACCTTCAGGGAAGTCCTGGAGGGGATCTGTAGTCATATGGCAAATAGTTTGATGCTTCTTTGTCATTCATACCCCCTACACAGATAGAAAATGGTAGGATAAGCACACCAGGGAAAATGTGGGTTTGGGGGAAGATTTTAATTGTTGCATGGCCAGTACAGAAACCTACCCCCCACAATGGCAAAATAAAGTTATGATTATATCAGTTGGGTTTATGCCATCATAATTCACTAATAGGATGCCATTCTATATTTTACATATACTATATGTGGATGCCTCTTGTGCTTTGGCAGAGACAATTTTTAAATGATGTAGGAAAAAGAGGAGTGTATGGATTAACAGATTAAAAGCTTGAATGTACTCATACAAAAGAACATTTTTTAAATCCGGTATGTTTGCTGAAGTATATCTGCAAGGTCTTCATGTTTCTGAAAAGGAGTCTCACATCAATATGCTGGAAACAGAATGAAAAGCCAGTGTGATGTCCTTGGAATTTGTTAGTGGTTGGCTGGTCCCCAGGGAAAAGTATGCAAACCATTTTTATCTGGGTGTCATGGCAACCAGAGGTGCAAGATCAAATACAGATTCAGCTCAAAGGATCAGGTTGTCATGCAATGTCTTTAACAACACTGAAATGACTTTTCAGATTGTAACCATAGATGTTAAATGGAAGCATTCACCTCCGTCCATCAGCATTTTTATTGGATGCTAAAACAAGGGAAATATAATAAAAAGTATGAGTAGACATTGAGTGGCTTCCTTTTCAATGAAAGGCATTATCGTTATCTAAAGGAAAACTTTGAACAAGAGTCTTTTTTGTTTATTGTTTTGAATGTTGAATTTGGAATTAAGAGATCCAAGTTCACGTCCATGATGACCAATGAAATGTATTGGTGATTGTTATTGCAATATTACTATTGCAGGGCAAAATGGGACTGAAGAAATCATTGGAAGAAAGGTGGGATGTAACAATCTGCTATGCTGACAATTGAGCTATAACAAACAGCTCTACTGGAAAAAAAAACAATCTTAGTCCAATGGTTATTCAAGGAAATGAAAAAGCAATCAGGAAATATACAGTTTTAGGCAGTGAGGTTTTTTCCAAGGTAATAAACTAAATAAAATAAATAGAATAAGAAATCATTTTTATGTTTACTGACTATGTATGTACATCAGTGAACATGAAGAAGTGGTTTTAATGTAATGGTTTCATTAGTGTTAACAACAACATAATTGTCATTTTCTGCATATAATTTGTTCAGCGCCTCACTCCCTAACATGTATGCCAGGCATGTAGCCGGGGAGGGGGGGGGCTCGGGGGGCTTCAGCCCCCCCCCCCCCGAAATTTTCATGGTGGTTCGCGAAAAGGCCTTATTGGTGCATTATTTAAACTGTTATGTTTATTTATCATGATCTGATCACCATACTCAATATATCTCATGTGCATGGGGGTATTGGGGTAATGATACAAAAGGTTTGCTAGGCTAGACCCTCTTTCACTCAGACTCAGCCCCCCCCCCGAAACTCAGCCCCCCCAAAACCCCCCTGAAAAAAAATTCAGCCCCCCCCCCCCCGAAACGAAATCCTGGCTACGGGCCTGATGTATGCTATATACACCTGAAGTCTTACTATTATAACCCATGAATCTGAAGTATACCTAAACTCCTGTGTCAGCCTTTACTAAACTACTTCAAACTTGATGGGAATATTACTCAACTATCACTCATCTTTCAATTTTCAGCAAATGAATTGCCTTCTCCCTGTGCATTTGGTAAGTTATAGATAGGTAACTTTTTATATTCATGATCACAACTTAATGCAGCTGGATTTTTGTAGATACAAAAATCCAGCTGCAGATTTATAACTTAGAAAAGCTTGTGCTAGAATAAATTTGTCAATGCTAAATAAATCAATTGAGGTCGAGTGTCACCAGCTCTGTTACTACTCTGCACTTAATTCCGAGACAGATGTATCTTTGCTAAACTGGTGCCTGGTACATGCAATGGACTGGATGGGGAGCAAAGATATTGAAGCTTAATCCAGGTAATGTAGAGGCCATTCAATTAAAAGTCAGATTTGGGGTAGGAAGGAGGAGGAAGAGAGAGCAAGAAGAACAGGAGGAGGGAAGGGGAATAAAATAATAATTGTGTAAAGGATAGAGTGGAAGGTTAGCTTTTTTATCCTATTTCACAAGTGGGTTGCTGAGAAGGAATGTTTTTCCTAAGTGTCTGTAAACAGAAAAGTATTTAATTTTATTTTCATCTTCCAATTTATGTTCCTAATGTGTGAAGCAATATATTTTCAGGAGTGTCCTTTTGCAACAATACAGAATTACTCATCTTTACTCACATTGGTGGGGAAAAAGATTATGTATTTTTGTGAATGGAAATGAATTATAAGACAATAGAATAACATAGTAATTTCTTTTCTGCTAAAGCACCGGGCTTCCAAAACATAGGAAGTAAAAAGAGCCCTTTATTTTTACAATGCTTATCATCCCTTATTTCTCTAAGAAAGACCAGGTTTCAGATATATTAATTGTGCAACTTTCTTGGTCAATCAAATTGACAATGACAAAAAGAACCTCTCATTTCATCCTTGCAAAGTCATATCAATCAAATCCATTTTTCCAAGCTTCTTAAAGAATTTGAATCTTGCCGACATGAACACAAAAGCTATTTCTAGGGCACTCTGATAACAAAGAACTTAGTGTTTTTGACGTGCTGAACACAAAGTTGGAAGAATAAATTGTCTTCAAATACTTGCAATCCATTTGCCTTTAAAACTATTGAACAATTTATTGATGTCCCCATCAGGATCAGCAAGTCCAGGCAATAGTTTCAAACTATTGAAAAACGTCTGCTCAATAAGCCAGTATAAAAGAAGGGCAATGTGAAGTAAAATCACTGCAATAACTATCCAAAAGAATCAAGAATGCTAGATGGTTGGAATTATTACATTTAAACAGCACACCTTTACCTCTGCACTCCATTACAGTTTTCAGCAGTGTTGTACTATATAGGGGATGCAGTCCATAAATGAAATGACTAGTTTTAAGGTGAATTATGGAATCACAGAATCATAGAGTTGGAAGAGGCCACACGGCCATCTAATCCAACTTCCTGCCATGCAGGAAAAACACAATCAAAGTATCCCTGACAAATGGCTATCCAGACTCTGCTTAAAATTATACAGAACCTAGAGCAGAGATGGGAAAATATATGTTTTAAGACTAGAAGTATCAGAATTATTTATGGGACTTGTGGTCCAAAAAGTAAATTTTCTAAACAATGTTCTGCAATTTTACCTGTCGTTTATATTCTGGATACATTTCTCAGAATTCCATTATTATTGTTGGCCTATCCTGGCTGCATTTCATGTTGCAAGATTCTGCACACCCACTGAGATTTATACACTTACTTGTTCACATTTCCCTTTAAATAGAAATATTTATCAATTTTATAAATATTTAATAGTCACTTACTAATAATAATTTTATAAGTTTAGGATTTTACTAGTATACAATTTTTCTTTGTGCACATTTTACAAAAGTTTATGCATATTATACAAAGAAATGCATGTTTAGACTGCTGACTTGGCCTACCCAGACGTATACCCACATACTTTTTTCAGTATTGTGTAATGAGATTTGCAGTACTTTCTTATGTAATTAGCTTTGCAAATTTAACCAACAGCTACTTGATATTGTCCATCATTTGTTTTGTCACTCTCCCCACCTTGTTTTTTGGTTTCACTTCATTTCAACCATTCATATCTGCCAGTTTGCTATCAAGCACAAGTCAAAGTGCTGCTTTTAGCCTATAAAGCCCTCAACGGTTCTGGCCCAACTTACCTATCTGAACTTATCTCCCTCTATGAGCCAGTTAGAGCACTAAAATGTGCTGGGAAGGCCCTGCTCTCTTTCCCACCCGCTTCGCAAGTACGACTGGGGGAATAAGAGATCGAGCCTTCTCAGTGGTGGCCCCTCAGTTGTGGAATTCCATCCCCAGTCTCATCAAATTGGCTGCTTCCCTCCTGGTTTTCAGGAAAAAAGTTAAAGACTTGGATTTGGACACAGGTGTTTGGGGATTAGTAGAATATGGAAATGTAGGAATCCAACTTGAATGTAGCAACACAAATAATGATTATGGAACTAGGCACTTTATTTTTAATCTGTTTTATTGTATTTATATGTTTTAACTGTTTTATCATTAGAGTTGTTGTATTTGTTTATCTGTATATGTGATGCGGCATTGAATTTTACCAATAATTGTAAGCCGCTCTGACTCCCCTTCGGAGTGAGAAAAGTAAGGTAATAAATAAATAAATAAATAAATTCAGACCCTAGTGAAGGTAGCCAAATAAAATATTACATTACAACTAGGATTTCAAATGTAGTTGTGCACATGGTTCTATGCATGTTTTTTTTCTTAACCCCAAAGCATCACAAACCTCAGAAATATAAGAAGCCATTTATTGTGTTTCAAGTTACAAAATGGATATTTTCATAAGAAAAGAAAAAGTCAATGGCTTGCTCTTACCTCTCTATGTACACGTCAGACTCATGCATTATTGATGTAACTATGTGACAGAGACATTTACTAGTTATATAATTGACCTTTCTTCTACAGCTGGAATTCAATGCTGATCACAACAAAATTAATTTCAAAAGGTAAAACAAATTAAAACACTATTCAATGTAATATGATATTAAAATACAGTTTATTTTAAAATACTTTAAAAGCCAATTAGTCAAGTAAGTGCAGCTGGTTTCCAAATGCCTACCTGAAGAAAAACAACTGGAAAGGACCAGATTGACCCTCCTCTGCAATTGAAATCCAGAAGGAGCTGCTGTACTGTTAGATAGGTAGCCTCTAGGCCTGTCTAGCCATTTCATTTGAGAGTTGACAGTCTTTCCAGGAGAGAGTGTGCTAGCCATCTCCTTATCTCATTAGTGCTTTGCTGAGATGAAAAATAACAAGTGTAAATAGAGAGTGTCCCATTAAGTTTCTCCATGCAAATCAGAATTTCGAATCATGCAGAGAACATCCACATCTACAGGAGGCCCTCTACTTTAAACTGTTCAGTTTCCAGATCTGCAAAGCAGATACCAAGAGGAGTACAGTTTGTATACTTCCCTCCCTGTATATTGTTTAACCCAAAGGATAGGCCTTGTATCTTATACCTTTCCTTGATTCTATCATCTGTTCCTTCCCATTGGAAAAGCAAAATATAATGCAGTACTGAAAATATGACTATTATGTGATCCATATCTTTCTGTCATTGGATGAGAACCTTTTTATGTCCCTTCCCTCTGTAATATGGGTGACAGTTATGCATTATAAAATGTTTTTCACTTTCTGTGTTTCAGTCCATTTCTAATTTTAGTAAGTGAGAGGCTGTGACAAATTGACTGGTGTGTGATCTGATGAGTATGCTAGGAAGGAAGGAAGGAAGGAAGGAAGGAAGGAAGGAAGGAAGGAAGGAAGGAAGGAAGGAAGGAAGGAAGGAAGGAAGGAAGGAAGGAAGGAGTTTTTGAAGTAATTATATGGAAGTATGACAGCTTGATTCTTCTGCTGAAATCGAGGCGCTGACAATTTAATGGCTTGGCACATTTACTAAAATTAATTTCAATTAGGGACAACAAATGTAAATGAATGTTGAAACAGTCAATGTGCCCATGTGCTACATCTCTCGTCATTAGACATGATTTTCATTTGAGGCAATTAGTAGAACTTGTAGACAGTGAATTATCTCTCCTAAACAATCAGCAACATTGGGTAAGCTTCATGGTGTGACAGTCTTTAAATAAATTAACACACTGCTAAACTTTCTAATGAATTCTGACATGCACATGTTATTTTTGTTAAGATGATTAGAAATGCATGAGAAAAAGAGTAGTTTCCATATTCTGGGTGACCTTGCTCTCCATATCTGGGCTTACACATGTGCAGAGTGGAAGAAGGAGGAAGGAGGAAAGAGGGAGAGAAAGGAAGGATCTCTAAATGTCCAGGAACATTTATGTATAAATTTAGCATTTTTTATTTCAAGGCTTTTTTCTACATATTCTCCATCTGGACTCACTAGGATTGATTAGGAAGGAAACTAGCCTGTTGATGTGGTTAATTAGAGCTAAATGGACCTTGCAGCAACATTTATCTGGGTCAGGTTGCAACCCCAAAGCAACACTGCTATTACATGTTAAATTCAATGTCCTACATAATGAAAATAAGGCAGTTAGTATTTTAAAACGATCCATGATATTGTTGATCTTGTATGCCAGCATTCAAAATTCCTTGTGCATTTCTTCTTTGGTTGACATAATTTATATGCCAGAATTTCATCTTAAGAATAGAAATGAACTTTTGACACAATTGGTACTCTGATCTCAAATAGGATAAATTTCATTGTAGCTCTGTTGTTGATGGCATAGCTTTTTTCCTCAGCTTCAGCAGACAACTTTCTACCATTATACAACCAATGTCCCTATGATTAATTAAAATATCCAGCACAAATTCATTATTAGTGGTTTATTTTACAAAATAATAGTTGTGTTTGTTTCTTTAAAATTGTGTGCCTTTTAGGTAAATGACCTTACAGAATTAAAAAAGAGAAATCTTTTAAAAATACACATGCAAGTGCACAAATAATCTAGAAATAAATTATTATGCTCTCATTCTTCCTTTGTCTTACTATTTCCATTTTATGTTTTGATATAACACAGCCAAGGTTACTTTTACTAACGAATCTGAAAATGTGTCCTTGGATGTCAGATTAGTATGGTAAACTGCTACCAAGTCACTGGAGTAATCATTTCTACTGATGATTAGGCTGTAGTCTATCAATTACAGTTTCTGTCCTGTGAATAATTGAGCATTCCCATGAAACAGATGAAGAATTAGTTCAGTATTTTTTTATAAATAGATTCATCCTAATGAATTTTTGCTTGCGCATATTAAGCATCCTTTATCTAGAATTTCAAAATCCTCCAAAATCCAGAATTCTCCATATGGATGGTTGAGATAGTAACACTTTTGCTTTCAGATGGTTCAGTGTACATATACTTTGTTCCATGCACAAAATCATTACTAATACTGTATACAATTACTTTCAAGTTATGTGTATAAGACATATCTGAAACATAAATGAATTTTATGTTTAGACTTGGGTCATATTTCCAAGACACTTCATTATATATATATATGGAAACAGAGGTTTTCCAATATCCAGATCACTACTGTCCTAAGTATTTTGGATAAGGGATACTCAATCTTCATCATACAAATAAAACATTAGGGTGTGAAACACACACAATACATACAAATTTCATATATAGTTGCTATTCCAGGTATAAAGGTATACTTCCAGTTTTAGCTACCTTTCTCTCTGGACTCACTTAGACAGTACCTTTATCCCAGGAGCTTCCACAGCAAACAGGAGGGTGGCCAGACACCATTCCCTGTAAACGGAGAAGCAATTCCTACAAAAGGCAAAACTCACAAGATTTCCAGGTGTGGGAATACTGCAGTTTTGAGTCAAATATGTGGATCTTCACATGTCTGTATGCCCCTGCAATTGGAAATCACAGGATTTTTTTATCTGGGTTTCTTCCCGGGTTTTAGATGTTTGTTCTTGATTGGTCGGTTGTTAAAAAGAAGGTGACACCTGAGTAGAAGGCAAAAACTTTGTGTAGCAGATACTTCATGAAACATCTGGAGGGCACAGTCTCTCTGATCAGAACAAAGAACTGAGCTTTTGCAGTGATTTGCTGCAGTGATTCTCCGCATATCAGCATATCTGCATCTTGAGATTTTTTTAAAAAAACACAGAAGTTTCCAGCGAAAATCCCACAGCTGCCATCTTGGGAGCCTCTAAATCTTGCAACAAAGCATGAAGTCTGGATAATGGAGGCAGAAATACTGGGACCAACAGGTCTGTTTGTGGACCTCTTCTGAAGTCCTGAGATTTTTTGCCCCTGTTTAAAACCCATGATTTAGTGCTGTCTGGAAGTGTCCTCCATCTCCTCCCTCCTATAATGCACACAAAGTTCACAGTGTATATGTTTAATATGCCATTTCTCCAAGGCCAATGAACGTTCCCCAAAGCCTTTCATTGTGGTGAGATGCCCTCCAATTGGTTGTGGGTAGATGCACTTCTAACCACTTTTCTTGGGATTGGTGGATAGTTACCCCATTGAATCCTAGTCCTGACTCATGGAATTATACAATACAAGTATTATTCTCCAGTGTGATTCATGTATTTCTTTTAAACACAACTACTTGCTTAGTTTCCAATAGACTTCACATCCTCTGAGGATGCCTGCCATAGATGTGGGTGAAATGTCAGGAGAGAATGTTTCTGGAACATGACCATATAATCTGGAAAACCCACAGTAACCCAATGATTCCAGCCATGAAAGCCTTCAACATCACAAAGCTCTAGAAGTCCTACTCAGACATATTCCTTAACTTATGAGGACCTCCCCCATATGATTCCCTTACAAAATATCAAGAAATAACATCTTTGTTATTAACCTCTGGGGATGTTTGCCATAGACACAGGCGAAACGTTAGGAGAGAATGCCTCTAGAACATGGCCATATAAGCTCAAAAAAAAAACAAAACCCTACAACAACCCAGTGATTCTGGCCATGAAAGCCTTCGACAATACATTGGACATCTTTGTTTCCTTGCATTGCTTGACTCTTTCTTATCAATCTCAATAAAGGTCTAGCAAACATAATAAATAACAAGATAAAGGGGTTTTTTTGGGGGGGGGGGAGGATATGTGGAGAATGAAGCTGTTATAAAAAGATAATAAAGGTATCACCTTCCCCTCCCACCCTCACTTTTATCCCTTGCTTTTTTCAATAAGTCTAGATAGATCAACTTCTGCATAGTGGAACACATATGGCTTGGCTTACATTGTATCAGTTCTAATTTGCCTCTGTACATTTGTATAGATATGTTATCTTTCTTGTTCATTCAGATCTTTGGTCGTTCTCCCTCTGCCCTCCCACCAAAGGATATTTTTATATTCCTGATGTAGATGTGAAAGCTGATGTTTTTATCTATTCACCATAGTATCGAGTATGTTTTATTTTCATGGAACAATGATTTATTCTGATGGAGGCAAATGCTCATCTTAGCAGGTTTCTGTGTGCTACAAAAAGGTTGTCTTTTCATTTTTCATTTCACACTTTGTTTTCTTTTATTTATGGTAATGATTTATTTAGGTGTGTTGGTGCTTTTTTCTATAACTCCCATTTTGAATATATATATATATATATATATATATATATATATATATATATATATATAAAATAAAGGGTGAGACCATTACCATCACTTGCTGTGTTTAGATTTATTTGTTTCCACGTAGCTAGATATTTTTGTTTATTTTCCTGGACACAGCTAACATCACAAGCTGTGCTTTGCCATTGTTAGGTTTCCAAGCCTCTATTAGAATAAAACAGAATGATACATGGAACATGTTCCAAGCAAAAAGCACAATAATCTTTCTCTTACTCTCTTTGTACACATTCACATACACACACCGTAGTACTCCAAGAAACAGTCAGAATACTTCTGTAGTTCTGTGACAGAAATAGATGCACTTCCATTGAAAGAAATGGAAGTGCAGCTGTTTAACACTATAGGTCAGAAACAACTTAAAGGCACACAGCTGCAATAACAAACATTGGACCAAAGGGTAGTAATTTGTGTGCTGCACTAGGATTCTGGATTCAAATCTACTCAGCAGTGGAAGCCCACTGCGTGCTCTTGGAGCAACTCATACTCTTAGCAGCAACTAAAGGCTGTGGAAAATACTATCTATAGACAATTTGCCAACAGCAGATATTGACAAGCTGTAATGTGTCCAGTGAAAAGTGACCAAATGATCAAAGGTCAGAGGCCAAGCACAATGGACCTTGTCAGATGTTCACTGGCGGTGTTCTGTTTTGTAAAGGGGCATGGGGAACCCGATGTCCAACACCTTGCATTACCCAACTCCAGCCAAGGGTGATCAGATGGGGGGGGGGGAAGCATGAGCATGCATTGTACAAGCTGTTTCCCGCCATGGATTGTAATGGCAACACGGTTCTGCCTTCCTTCAAACATGGAGCCTGGCATCATGTGATGGGGGCCAGCTGGCTCGGTGGGTGACGGGGCTAAATTGGTGCATGCCACTGAATTTATCCCTGTGTGAAGAGGTTGTATGAGAAGCAACTTAAGGTGCTGATATTTTTAGCTTGGAGAGGAGGAGGTTGAGAGGGAATATGATATTCATGTTTAAATATTTGAAAGGATGTCACATTGTGGAGCAGGTCAGTTTGTTTTCTGCTACTCTAAAGACAACTACACAGAGTATGCTGTCTTGGAGGGTGATGGAGTTTCCTTCTCTTGAGGGTTTTAAGCAGATGCTGTGTGGCAATCTGTTGGCTGTTCCTGCATGGCATAGGGTTGAACCTTGTGGTCTCTTCCAACTCTTATGATCCTAAAACTTCATAATAGGTTCATCTTATGGTTGGGAATGGTGTGGAGACGCACAACAACAATGATAAACATTGGACCAGAACAGATGGAGCAAAGGAAAGATGTTACTAATTCTATTTGTTATCCTATCTTTCTTCCCCCAATGAACTCAAGATAGTGTTGTGAATCTCAGCTACTCTCCTATTCTGCCACTAACTTGACCCAGAAGAAACTTTATCATTTGTCACTAGATCATATGCAGTTGTCTTTTTGACGTAGGTGCAGTGCATGTGAATTAGGACATGTAGGAAGGAGACAAAACTAGAAGAAACAGAGAATAACCAGTCACTTGCCAGTGCAAGAATCTGCAGCTAAACCATCTCTGATTAATAGGTAATTACCCAGCCTCAACTTAAATATCTCAATTGAAAAGGAATTTCATCCAGCTGTCAAATAGTTCTTAGCATCATAACACTTAATCTGACTCCTTTCTGATATTTAATCAGTATCACCTTTCATGTAATTTGAATCCATTGATTCTCTCATCAGGAGCAGAAAAAATATAAGCTCACTCCAACTTCTATGTGATAGTTACAGAGACTTCAAGAAAACTATTTTTCATCTATCAGTTTTATGTTTTTATGGTAAATAGCAACAATACCTCAACTGTTCTTCAAACAGCTTCTTTTTTAGACGTGTTACAATCTTGGTTAGTCTTCTGTGGAAATGTTTCAGATTGTTGATATCCTTTTTATGTATACTATTTTACATTTATCTCTGTTGAAACATGATATTTTCATTCCATACAATCACATAAACCTGTTTGGCTTGCCCTCAGTTTTTTGCTATTAGTATTTACCAACCTCCAAGAGCCTATATTTAAAGGTTTCTTGCTGATAGATTCAGTCACAGGAACTTGAATGTCTTCTCTGGTCACTTATGAAAATCTATTGCTTTCCTTATATTCTCCTTTTCTCCCAAAATATACAAGTGTTCCTTCTAATTATCTAATCATTTTCTCTCCCTTTCTCATCACTTATTCTGCAGAGTAAGGCAGTTAATCCTCTATACAGAATCAGAGAATTCAGAAACAAACATTTGTAATACATTTGATTCCTCCCTAGTTATATAATGTCTAGATCATAGGTATATACGTCTTAATACTAGTTACTGAAGCATGCACGGTCTTTTTGACCGGTAATCAAACCAACCCTTATTTGTGACTCTTTATATTCATAAGTAGCACCAGTTTTTTTTTGGGGGGGGGGGGGGTGTCAAAAAGTTCTACATAGGCAAAAAAAAAATACATTTCTCTTCTCACCCCACTGCACACAAGACTAAGCTTTGAGTTTCTTTAGTCTCATTCCATAGTCTTTTAGTAGAGAGCAGGGCCCTTGGATAAATATCTGGCTATCTCCCTATATAGAATGTTGCTCTCATCCAACAAGACCTCTGATAGTTGTCTAGAGATTCCAGTGTAATATATCATTCTGTATCTGGTTATAGGGACATAGACAGAAATTTCTCCGATGCCCTCAATCCCCACTAGCCAACAAATATGAAATAGGGGCTGCAGCAAGTAAAGGTGAGTCCTGCAGAAAATTCTGATCATTATGCAAGTCCACAATTTTCTTCACATAAGTGTAATTTACATCCATGGATGTTACTAACAGAATTATACCCCTAAAGTTTTAAAAATAAACACTTAAAAGAAAATGTCTGTGATAAGTTTAATAATTAATAATAATAATAATAATAATAATAGATTTATTTATTTGTTTGTTTACTGCATTTGTTTGCCACCTTTCTCGACCCGAAGGCAACTCAAGGCGGCTTAGACTGGCACAATTCGATGCCACAATAAACATAAACAAAATTTAAAAAATTATAAACATTTAACACACATTATAAAAATCCTGTAAAAAGCATTAAAAGCATAAAACACCAGGAACTTCCTATTAGCTCATTTTTGAAAGACGTTGTCAAGCCTTTCTATGTTCATTCCTTTCTGGGTTCCATATTCATCCATTACACTGCATTTTCAAAGGCTTGTTCAAAAAGCCAGGTTTTTAATTTTTCTCGGAATGTCAGTAGGAAGGGGGTCGATGAAATATACCTGGGGAGGGAGTTCCATAGCCGAGGAGCCACCACTGAGAAGGCCCTGTCTCTTGTCTCCACCAGATGCACCTGCGATGACGGCAGGATTGAGAGCAGGGTCTCCCCAGATCTTAAATTCCTAGCTAGTTCATAAGGAGAGATATGTTCGTACAGGTAGACTGGGCTGGAACCATTTAGGTCTTTATAGGCTAAAGCCAGCACTTTCAATTGTGCCTGATAGCAAACTGGCAGCCAGTGGAGCCGGCTCAAGAGAGGAGTTGTGTGCTCCCTGAGCACTGCTCCCGTTAGCAACCAGGCTGCCGCCCGCTGGACCATTTCAAGCTTCCGAACAGTCTTCAAAGGCAACCCCACATAGAGCGCATTGCAGTAGTCTATACGGGATTTAACAAGAGTGTGGACTACCAAGTTAGACTTCCCAAGGTATGGGCACAGCTGGCGCACAAGCTTTAACTGTGCAAATGCTCCCCTGGTCACCACCGAGACCTGGGATTCCAGGCTCAACGATGAATCCAGGATCACACCCAAACTGCAAACCTGCATCTTCAGGGGGAGTGTAATGGCCTTTCGACTGACCAGGAGTACCTCTGTCTTGTCTGGATTCAATTTAAATTTGTTCGCCCTCATCCAGACTATCACAGCAGCCAAGCACCAGTTCAGGTCCTGAACAGCCTCATCTGCGTACAGGTGACACTGCACTCCGAAACTCCGGATGATCTCCCCCAGCAGCTTCATGTAGATATAAACAACATGGGGGACAGTATTGATCCCTATGGGACCCCACAAATCAATGGTTTACCTAAACCAATTGAAGGAAAAAGAAAGAAAGGAAGGAAGGAAGGAAGGAAGAAAGGAAGAAAGAAGATACTCTTAACTTAAAAGAGCTTCTCAACACCAAGTGAATATTTAGGGACTAAGCAAAAAAAAAAAGTTAGATAATTTGTTTCCGATACTATATGTTCTGGTAAAAGTAGCCATGGCCAAGAAATGCAATTGCCCCTAACCATTATCCTAGCTTTTAATTTTCAGACTAAATTCCCAGTTTGCCCATCTGGGGGAAAACATAGATGGGGCACTGAGATATGACGTCTACCCTTCTGACACTCCTTGCCATTATAGCCAAAGGATTTTGGGATTTGCAGTGCAGCATCATCATATTGACACATTTCTTAAACATGCTGTAGTGGAATAATAGTAATTCTATGCCAGCGGTGGTCATCTTCCCAAGGCTTTTGTTGTTGTGGTTGTGTACCTTCAAGATATTTCTGATTTATGGTGACTTTAAGGGAAATCTGCCACAGGTGTTTCTTAGTAAGATTTGTTCCGAGGGAGGTTGCCTTTGCCTTTCTCCAAGGCTGAGAGTATGTTGCTTGCTAAGCAGAGATTTAAAATCTTGTCTGTAGAGCAGGGGTCCCCAAACTAAGGCCCGCGGGCCACATGCGGCCCGCCGAGGGCATTTATCCGGCCCGCACGGCCTGGCCTGGCATCACGCAAAGCCCCTTGCTGCTTGCCAGGCCCAAACCCATCGCTTGTCTTGCGCCGCCCGTCAGGCCTGAAAGCAATGGAAGCAGCAAGCTGCTTTGCTCAAGGCCAGACCATGTGATGCAACTTACCTGCCTCGCGCTGCTCCTCATGCGAGCCAGGCAAGGGAGAGGCGCGAGAACAGGCCGTGCGTAGCGGGCCCAACGGGCAGCGTGAGGCAGGCGAGGGGATTGGGCCTTGCAAGCGGCGAGGAGCTTTGAACGAGGCCAGGCTGCGCAGTACAGCCTCCCTTGCGTGGCTTGCACGATGGGCTGTATGGAAGGGCCCTGAGAGAAGCGCCTTTACAAATAACCATGCCTTTGGTTTGTCCTGTGAAGCGAGGGCAGCCTGGCTTGCTTCTTCCCTGGAGGAGAGTTCAAACGGAGGCTGAAGCCTGGCAGGCCCTCCTTCTTGGGCGCTGCTCCCCCCTCCCCGCCAGAATGTGAGTTTACAAGGCCGCCTCCCTTTCCCTCTCCCTTCCATCCTCTTGTGCAAAACACGTGTAGCAGAACCGGCCCAGGCTCCTGGGGCTGAGGAGGAAGGGAAAGGAAGGCAGGAACTGCCCGGTGAGGAATTCTGAGGTGGGTTCTTGTCTTGGTTTTGAATACAGGCCGCAGTTGTGGGGCTTCTGATTTGGAATGGCCTGCCAGGGTTTCTACTCGCATGCTGTTTCTCTGCTTTATTTTCAATCTTTGTTTCTTTTGATGGAACGGATGTAATTCTCTGCCTAGCCTCGTGTTTTCATAAACATGTTTTCTGTGTTGATTTATGCTTTTTCATCCAAATCTGGGCTCTTCCACACAGCCCTATATCCCAGAATGTCAAGGCAGAAAATCCCACAATATCTGCTTTGAACTGGATTATCTGAGTCCACACTGCCATATATTCCAGTTCAAAGCAGATATTGTGGGATTTTCTGCCTTGATATTCTGGGTTATACAGCTGTATGGAAGGACACCCAGGTCCCCTCCACACATCTCTATATCCCAGAAAATCAAGGCAGAAAATCCCACAATATCTGCTTTGAACTGGATTATCTGAGTCCACACTGCCATATATTCCAGTTCAAAGCAGATATTGTGGGATTTTCTGCCTTGATATTCTGGGTTATACAGCTGTATGGAAAGACACCCAGGTCCCCTCCACACATCTCTATATCCCAGAAAATCAAGGCAGAAAATCAGACAATATCTGCTTTGAACTGGATTATCTGAGTCCACACTGCCATATATTCCAGTTCAAAGCAGATATTGTGGGATTTTCTGCCTTGATATTCTGGGTTATACAGCTGTATGGAAGGACACCCAGGTCCCCTCCACACATCTCTATATCCCAGAAAATCAAGGCAGAAAATCCCACAATATCTGCTTTGAACTGGATTATCTGAGTCCACACTGCCATATATTCCAGTTCAAAGCAGATATTGTGGGATTTTCTGCCTTGATATTCTGGGTTATACAGCTGTATGGAAAGACACCCAGGTCCCCTCCACACATCTCTATATCCCAGAAAATCAAGGCAGAAAATCCCAAAATATCTGCTTTGAACTGGATTATCTGAGTCCACACTACCATATATTCCAGTTCAAAGCAGATATTGTGGGATTTTCTGCCTTGATATTCTGGGTTATACAGCTGTATGGAAGGACACCCAGGTTCCCTCCACACATCTCTATATCCCAGAAAATCAAGGCAGAAAATCCCACAATATCTGCTTTGAACTGGATTATATGAGGCAAGGGAGGCTACACCACACAGCCTGTTCTCGCTTGAAGCCCTCGCCGCTTCCATTGCTTGCCCGGCTCGCATGATGGTCCGGCCCTCCAACGGTCTGAGGGACAGTAATCTGGCCCCCTGTTTAAAAAGTTTGAGGACCCCTGCTGTAGAGCCATAGACCAATGCTCAAACTGCTAAAAAATTCAAAGGCCTAGGAGCTGATTTTTCGGTTGAAGGAACAACTGCAGTCCTAGAAATGCACAAAAATATTAAGAATCAAGCCCAGATACGTTGGATATTCATTCCTGATTTTGTGTATGTTTTAAGAAGTTGTGGCAATTTATGAGGCCCTGCACTTGGGATTATCACTTTTGTCTCTCTCTTATTTTTTTTAGTGAAGAGAGGGGCCATCAGAATTTATAATGGCATAAAAGGGTAATAATAGTGTACCTATCTCCCTTTCCCTGGCTCCTTAACATAGGAGTCATATGACTCCCACCATACCTTTAGGGAAATCCATATTATTCTGTGGCAAAAGGTATATAAGTGACATTCTGAATTTGGAATTTCACACTTGAACCTTTCTTCTGTGTAATAGCCACCTCAGACCTTTTAAAGCACAAGCTGTTCACTCCACTGCATTGCATTTGAATGATACTTTTAAAAGTAACTGAGGATGAAAGTGCACTTTAATGAAAAACGTGATGAGCATTAATATTACCACCACAGAAGTTGGATAAGATATGAAATGAATGGCCATGAAATGACCAAAAACACGTAAGAAGTTTTACTTTTAAAAGTAATGAATATTCACATTGAATGTTAAGAAGCTCACGTTGACAAGTGCAGTTAATCATTTATTTTTGATCTCTTACAGCAAGCACCAAATGATACAGTACTCCACATGACATCTGGTAATCATACCAATTTTCATCCAGAATACTTCCATACCTAAAGAACTTGCATCAAGAGAAATACTGAACACAGATTTCCATTCAAAGGGAAAACATTCTTATTGTATTTCTTTTTGGTATTATAGAATGAATGTTGAAAAGTGTATCCTGTAAAGTATAACTTTAAAAAAGTGGAAGGGAAATAGAAAACAAAGAAAAATAACTGATTATATGATTAATGGCTGTCAATTTTCTAGAGCAGCAGTGAGGAGGAAAGTAGATATGTTGTAAGTCAAATATGTGCTTTTTGCTGTGGATTTAGTGAAAATACATGAGATCGGTTTTCTTCCAGAACTATATTCTGCTCTGCATGCAAAGAATTTCTTGATGGGTCCTGTATTTCTTGAGCAATTTAAGGGAATTCTTTTCTGTTGTATTAGCTGTGATAATTTCAAGAAGGTTGGACTGTTTTTTACTTTGGATGTAGCTCTGATTTTTTATCCTGTTCTCTCAAAGCCAATCTCATGACTCTTTCGCACTACACAGCTTTGTGGTTGTTGAGTGCCTTCAAGTCATTCCTAACTTATCGTGACCGTGAGACAAGCCTATCATGGGGGTCTCTTAGCAAGATTTATTCAGAAAGGATTTGTCCGTGCCTTCACTTGAGGCTGAGAGGACATTACATTGCTAAGGTCCCTCAGTGGGTTTTCATGCCCAAACAAGGATTTGAACTCAGATAGCCAGAACCAGAGTCCATCTCTCAAACCGCAAACAACACTCATTTAAAAGTAAGACAAGACCTGTTCCCCCACTTAATTCTGAGAAATCTCTCTCTCTCTCTCTTTCTTCTGGGCCAACTCCATCAGTAATTAAACCATTGACCAAATTAGTCCATACAGTCATGGACAGGACAAACAAGCATGGCTTCCAACAAGTAAGCCATTATTGTGTTCATATTATATCACTGTAATCTCTAATGGTCCTTATATCAGGTGCCTTGCCCCCTACAACAGATACATTGCTAAGATAGATTTAGCTCTGTCTATGGCAAACTTTGAGCAAGTCAGGATGACAATTTGAAATCATAACTACAAAATTGAAATCCTATCCTGTCTTTCTGAAAAAAAGAGATCTGTAACATGCATAGTGGCCAGAGCATTTTTACATGTTGGGAAATGTCCCAACATATCTGAGATATGATGTTTTAAGACCTTTTTAAATTAAAAGGAAAGTAAAAAATGTTTTTGAATCTTACCATATTGGATAAGAACCAACCAGTCACCCATATTCAATTTGGGGGGAAATTATTGGAGAATGTGGTAGTTTTTCAGTTCTAGGTGTTCTGGGTGAGATTATCTATCTGTTACTTTGTTTTTGCAGTTCATAATAACTTAAGGCAATAAAAAAGTATTAAAACATGGAATTGAATTCACATCCCCCCAGACTTCAATAACTAGCAGTCCCATCCATTATAACCAATTATAAAGAATTCAGCAATATCTGGAAGACTGCATGAGTCTAACCCGTTTTACTATCATTTTAAAGTTACTGCACACCAAAACCAAAAATAATAATATTCATTAAAAATAATAGCCAGAATCATGCACGACCTTCTTACAAAATATAAATTTCTATTCACTTAACTAAGTTGGAGAGTCTCTAAGAAACCTGCTTACTGAATTGTGAAGATGCATAATAATTGGTCCCAATTCACTGTGGACCCACTGTGCATCAGTCCTTTGCCAGATCTGCTACATAGTTATGTAACAGCCCTTTCTTGGATATGAATGTTGCATATTCCTATTTCCCTCAGACAAGCACACAAAACCCCTGCAGGAGTCCAGCAAATAACAATATAAACACACTGAACCCCAAAATACTAAAACTTTAGTACCAAATTGTTGGAATCTTGGTGTTGGCATACATGCATGTGTCTTGGATTACATTCCTAGGGTGAAGTCCTGGTTGGGGTAGGGCTGGAAAAAAAAGACCTTGTCTCATGTATTCACTAACATAATACCTTTGGTGATATTATGAACAGATACATGATTCTGGGAAAGAGTGTAGAGAGTTATCCTGCAATATTTCATAGATGAAAATTGGGACATGTGTAGAAGCAACATCAGAATGTGATGAAGGCATCAAAGGTTATTAGTGAGGAAGAAGACACTTCTTTCCCGATCTTAATGGGAAGAGCAAAACTTACCCAAGGCTCTTCTTTCTCTTCTGACTACAAACTATATTTGAACTTTGAACTCAATCTGTGGCAACTGAGAAGTGAGAGGAGAGAGACATGAGAACATTTAAAAATAGCTGACAAAGTTGAAGACAGATTAATCAGGACTGTCCTTGCCAAACTAGGACATTCAGAGAGATTGTTATAAGTGGGCTCACACATGAAGAAGTCATATTCTTCATATATTCAGAGGTGACTCCAAGCTCTTTAGAGTCAGAAGATGGACATTGAACTGAGCTCAGAAAAAAAATGCAGAGACTGTATAATTGGTTAAGTATAGTAAGACACTGTTATCCATGGATTTTATATCCAAGGTCTTACTTGCCCACAGTCCTAGAATCCTAAAAAAACCCCAAAAAACACACCTTCAATCCCTTATTAAATAATTTTATACTGGTTGACACCCACATTTTATTCTACCATAATCCTGGCAACTACATAACATAAGATAGAAATCAAAAATGAGCACTTGCAGTATATCTAGTTTACAGCTAAAAACATAAATCTCAGCTTCTACAGCAGGAATACAAAATTAAACTTGTGAGCAAAGGAACAGAATGACTGTTTGCATGAATGAATGAAATGGCAACTCCAACTGAAAAGAGACGTGAGTGCAAGCCACGACTCATGTTTGTAATTAATGTTAATAGCTAATGTAAATCTGAAAAGAAGTTAATTTACTACTAGCACAAACTCCATTCAGTTTGAAATAATTCATTTTAGTATCACAGTGAAAATGTTGCTACACAGAATTATGAGAATGACCTTAAAAATAAAGTATTCCACCAATATAATGAGTCTTTTTTAAAAAAAAATCTGACAATATCTTCTACGAACATTTTAAGGTTATATGAGCTATTATCCTTTCTCAGATAGGTAGATTACAAAACACAAGTTTTTTTTTTACTACAGATCAGTATTACAAAACAAACGACACTTCCAGAATGTGCAGATTCTGTCCCTTCCACCCCAGTAGTTTTCCATTTTGCTCTATTTTCAACCCACCATTCAGTAACTATTCAATAGTTTTCCTTGGCCAGTGTGCCTCCACCCTATAATATCTTTCCTTCTTTTGCTTTAGCTTGATAAGGGCATTACATTGTCAAGTTGGTTTGACTTTTCATTTCAGTAAGGAAAAGGATTGCTGACATGATCATGCAACCAAGTTGGGCAGCTTGCATGATTTTCTCTTATCACATCACCCATGTGTTCCTGATTGGCTAGATTGCCATTGGAAAAAGACCCAATATTAACAAATTAGTGCCCAAAATATAGTGTAAAGAAGGAAGTTGTTGTCTCATAGCATGCAGGGAAAAAGTAATGACCAGGAAGGACTTGCTAAGAAAAATGTACTTTTTGTCTCTCATTGGATTTTCTGTATCCAGCATGACACCTTCAACTCCCAGTGTATATTAACAGTCAGATAGTGCTAACTTTAACTCCTTTTTGATCATATGATTGAGTGTCCTATGCTGAACTCTGCAAATATCACCACAATGTGAGATCTACGTGGCCAATGAGGTGGCAGCAGCAGCAATGACATAAAGATAATCCACTTCTTTCCTGCACTGATCCCTGTACGGCAGTGGTTCTCAACCTGTGGGTCCCCAGGTGTTTGGCCTACAACTCCCAGAAATCCCAGCTAGTTTACCAGCTCTTAGGATTTCTGGGAGTTGAAGGACAAAAACATCTGGGGACCCCAGGTTGAGAACCACTGCTGTAGGGGAAGGATGGTAGCAGCAGTGTGCATGTGGAAAATAGATCGGGCTGAAGATATCCACATGGTTGCAAACCCCAAGGGCACTATGGTATTCCTTGATGCTCTGGAGAAGTGGTTCTCAACCTGTGGATCTCCAGGTGTTTTGGCCTATAACTCCCAGAAATCCCAGCCAGTTTACCTGCTCTTAGGATTTCTGGGAGTTGAAGGACAAAACATCTGGAGACCCACAGGTTGAGAATCACTTATCTACAGTATCCCCCAACTTTACTTGCCATAACAAGGTCAGATTTAAGCAGTAAAAAAACCAGATTTTTGCCAGAAATCATGCATCATGAAAACTGTTAGGAATGACCTCAATGTAGTTTCTTTTTAATTGTTTTTGCTTATGTAGACTTTCCTGAGTGTAACTTACATGGCAAAAGTGTCTTTTATAAGTTGTACCTTCTTTTGTATGTGAAGATCTCATAAAACAATAACTAAAACCTGACTTTTCCAAGTATGCTGTTGACGAAAGAGCTGGCTGACACTATCGGTCTTATTGGCTACCAAGATGAGTATAAAGGCTTCATCTTTTTTCTCCTTTGCTATATCTCCACAATTTGTTTACCAAGATTAAGGTTTCAGCCAATATATTTACTGTGGTTAATTGGGTATTTGAGAAATTGATGTTTGTTTCCCTCTCCACTCTTTTCTTTGTCCTACTTATTTTTAAAAAAGTCTTTTACATCCTGGCCCTGCCAAAAATGCAGAAATTGAACCAAAATGAAATGAAATGAAATCATGAAACAACAGAAATTTGAAGTTTTTCCAGTGGTGCAGTAGGCATTTTTGTGCTAATGAAAGATATGTATTAATCGTTGTTTCCATCCACCTGCCCACATCACTAAGAGCAAGCCTTCACTTGTACACAATGTTTTGTGTTCTGCTTTATAGAAACAAGCTGCATTTGTCAGTGTAATTTGTTTGTTGCTCTTCTGCAGTTTAGAAAAAAAAATACCCAAGATCTGTTAATTGCAAATAGCAACCAAAGTATACCCCCCCCCCCCACACACACACAAACACATAAAGCAGTGATTGTTCATTTAAAATTTAGTGAGGGAGACCTAAAAATAATTTGCTCCTTGCTTGCTTCCCTTGAATGCTATCAGTGGGATATGAGGAACCGCTTTTGTCATTGTCATGAATTTCCAGAGAGGACAGGATCCCATCTAGCTTCAGGGACACTTGCCCATGACAGCATCTCATTGAAAGATAATCAAAGAGGGTTGTCGTTCAGCTGCATAAATCTCAGTGCTTCAGAAAGGATCACCATTCATTTCTGGCAATCATCAGAATGAAGACGGCTGGAACACTGAGATGGTCCTTCGGCAAAGTAATGTGTCTCTTAAAAGCCTGGTGAATGATGAGATGACAATGAATTGCTGCACCTTTCATATGTAGCTGACAAAGAGAGGCTAAGGCCTGGATTTCCTATTCTTAACAATCTCTCTGGAGCTTAAACACTTACATGGACAAGGGCATTAATCAACTGTTCTGAACATGTAATCTAATATCGACTTTTTGTAAGTCATTGTCAAATGGTAATAGATAGTGTGTTAGCTTTCTTAACCTCCATTACAATACAATATAAAAACACTGCTGAATAAGAAGTAACTATGTCTAGGAAATTCTTTGAGCAATTGTTTGATTAGTAAATAAACCAGACAATATTTCCCTTTATTTTTTCCCTTCAATTCCATTATTATCAACAAAATGCAATAACATTTTCAGCAGCGCCTGTTATCTGACAGGTTAGAATTTAATTATTTTCTTCACTTAACATTTTGTGATAAATGTATCACTGTAGTACAAGTCTGCACTGCTTGCTCTTCAAAATATAGGTATTAATGGTTTGATCTTCCACATTTGTTTTAATGTTTAGTTGTCTAATGCAATGGATTACATGGGGAGGTGTGGAAGGAATTATTTTCATACCATGAAGAGTAAGAATCAGTACAATGTTAATTTGAATATATTGTCCAAATGAGTTGTATTGGAATAATGTAAATATGTTTTCCCCCTAATCAGATCAGCATATTGAGACAAAAGTATTAATAATGTAGACATTTAGGCTTCTTATGATTTAGCCATCGGATATACTGACAGCATCTCAATTAAGAATGTAAGAACCATATCTGGCCAGATCAAAGATCTATCCAGTCCAATTCCACAACTCATTTTGTGCTACCAGTCAACTCATACATAGAGACCTGCATTATATTGCTAGTCCTCGCTAGATTAGACCAATGAAACTATGGGATTTTCTTACAAATTAACTCACAATTCAAAAAAACGATTTAATGAATTTATCAAATTTGGGACGAATTAAGGAGAGGGCCCCAATAGAACTTATGCCAGAAACATACTGTCTGTAGTATTGGAGAATCCTGACTGGCAGCTAATGATGGCCCCCTTTTTCATGAATTTCTTCACTCTCCTTTGAAAGCCAACCAACCTGCAGTCTTCTTCACTACTTTAGCTCACTGTATGAGTTCCTAACATCCTCTGTATAAGAAAAGCAAACAGCAAGGAAGTTATTATTCATATTAATGTGAAGTCAAAGGCCACACTGTACATTCACTACAACTTCATATCCACAGGGAATATATTCTTGAGCTTACTATGGTACCATGATTTATAGCAAATGTGATTGAAATAATCACTTCCAGTGGGAGTATGCTATAAACCCAGACAGGAAATATCCCTAGTTTTTCTAAGTCCTCTAATTCAACTTCTGGAGTAATCTACGATAGAATTGCACCAGAAAACTGAGAAAATGCTAGAGATAACATGTTTGTTTTTTTTCAGATGTGAAACCACAGGTACTAATGCTGCAGGTAAAAGGGAGGTATGTCTTACACATACACATATTCACACCAACATGTATATATGACAAGACAAACTGTTGCTCATAAGACAAAACTAAGAACACATAGATATCTATATCTATAAATTTCCTACAGGCGTCCAACGGGGAAGCAAAACTCTAAAACCCCTCCACAAAACTCTACCAAAATTGCTATGCCCCAAGGACAACCCACTAGGTACAAACTAATCCACTCAGAAATCAAAACCACACAACAACAACCACAAAAAACGGCAAAACAACTGAGCATGCGCACTGGCGCAAACTCCCCGGCGTGCGCGCACGCATGGCCCCTCACCCCCCCCCGCACGGCACACACACACACGCACGTGTGCCCCTTCACACCCCCCGCGCGGCATTACATCCATAGAATAGAGTTGAAAGGGACACTCCAAGCCTCGCCGCATCCCCACCGGAAAGACACGCCCCCTCCCTTCTCTCCACCCCTTTCCTCCGTGACTCACTCCTGGAGGGAAAGGGGTGGGGTGAAGGGATGGGGCATGTCTTTCCGGAGGGGGAGGGAGGAGGGAAGGAGTGAGTCAGGGAGGGAAGGGGTGGGGCGAAGGGAGGGGGCGTGTCTTCTTCTTCCTCTCCAAACCCCGCCCCCTCCCTTCACCCCACCCCTTTCCTTCCAGGAGTCAATCACGTGACTTACTCCTTCCCTCCGCTCACCCCCACCGGAAAGACACGCCCCGTCCCTTCCTGGGATTTATAGATCACCTACAATCAAAGAGCATTCTGGACTCCACCAATGATGGAAGTGAACCAAACTTGGCTCACAGAACTCTCATGACCAACAGAAAATACTTGAAAGGTTTGGAGGGCATTGACCTTGAGTATGGGAGCTGTAGTTCACCGACATCCAGACAGCACTGTGGACTCAAACAATGACGGATCCGGACCAAACTTGGCATAATTCAATACACCCAAATATGAACACAGATGGAGTTTGAGGGAAATAGACCTTGACATTTGGGAGTTGTAGTCACTGGGATTCAGAGTTCACCAACACTCAAAGAGCATCCTGAACCCCACCAACGACAGAATTGGGGTAAACATGTCACACTGAACCCCCATGACCAACAGAAAATACTCAAGTTTACACACAAGCATAAAGAAGGGGGAGGAAGGAGGGATGCCAGAGAGAGAAAGAGGGGAAAGGAAGGAGTGTGAGAGAGAGAAAGAGGGAAAGAGAGCGAGGGAAGGAAGGAAGAGAGGCCAGGCAGAGACTTCAAAACTCTTACTAAAGGCCACAGCAACGTGTGGCAGGGCACAGCTAGTGATTCTATATATTTTATCTTTTCGCTTTCCGTTTTCATTTTCCCCCAAACTGACTGTTCCCCAAAGAGGATGCGATGAAGGCCAGTGGGAGACACTTCAAATTGCCTTTTGGATGACATCAATAAGCAGAGGCAGGGTTTCCACAGAAACATGGCTTTTTTGTTTATTCTTCTTAAATATAAGCTCACAAAGCCAAAGTAAAAGCAACACAATGCAGTTTTAAATTCCACATGCATTTATTCAGAGATAGCAGCATGAAAGCACTTACAAGGCTAGCAACAAGAGTAAACAAACATCTTGGCTAAATGTATTCTGTATATCTTTTGATAAAATGAAGCATATGGGAAACCAACTTGAATGACCACCTATTGTCCAGTCATAGTATAAATGGTTGATATTGGTTATCAGAGAATTTCTTTGTGATATCAACAATGCTGTTATTGTTATTACTATTTGATCCTGTCCATATTGTAACAACTGAAATAACAATGCTAAAAAAAGATGTATACAGTACTGAGCTATATTGAAGAAAGACAGAATAATTTCGGGGATGAATATGGCTCCACCTTGGAATGTTTGCTAGAAGATGGCCATCAAAGATTTCATTAATTTAAAATGGATACATTTATATATCTTGAGTTGCTAGAAAAATGGAGCTTTCTTCTCTAACCATCTTCTCTGGATTTTTTTTCTCTTTTGTTTCCCCAGAATTCTATCTCTGACAGCTGAGCACCTGATTTATATGCAGCTTCAATGGCTAGCATTTTCAGAGATGTCTGCAGGAAAGTTCCACTGAAATCAGAGAGAGCTACAGCAGAACAATGGAGACAACGCTAAAGTAGATGGGCCAAGATACCTCCTTATGTTCCTTTACTCTTGCTTTCCTTTTGCTTCACACAGATCTATCAAACTTCCTTTCTTCGTGCTCTTTTACACAATTGCCTTCTGATGTATTTGCCTCCCTCTTTCTTAGCCCTTTCGTTCCTGCTGTAATCTTGCATCAGAACATTTTCTTCAGTAGCAACCAGAGACCTATCCGTCTGCCCTATTTCTTTATAAATAGATAGGAGAGCTCAGCCAGACACAGCCAAGGGCTTCATTAGCACCACCACACTCAGTACATTATTACCCTCAGCACATAATGATACCAACAATATTAACCTTGACAAATGAGCAGTTTTATGCATAAGCTTCATTAGAACTTATTTATTAATCTTGGCTTTATTTATGGCCAAGTGAACAAGGACATTAATTACAGTTTAGCATATTCTCTATTTAACAAAGGCCATAACCCCAAAGATATGTACCTGGAAGTAAACTCCAAGTACTGGCAGTCTCCAACTTATGAACAAGATAGGCTCTGTAGGTTTGTGCTTGAATTTGTTTTAAGTCAGAACAGGTCCTCCAATTGTATCAGTTCAGCAGGGACAATCCAATTAATGTTATGTTATTGCACTTTTCAACTTCTTTTCAAAATCTCCCAGTTCAAAGTGCAAAAGTAGTTTGCACTCAGTTAACTCAACAGTAGGGAGAGGAGGGGGTGGAATGTTGCCCTTCCAGTAGTTTCCAAGAAAAAGCATGCCTCTGCAGCAGGCATGTAGTCGGGGGGGGGGGGGGGGTTCATAGTGGTTCGCGAAAAGGCCTTACTGGTGCATTATTTAAACTGTTATGTTTATTCATATCATGATCTGATCACCATGCTCAATATATCCCATATGCATGGGGGTATTGGGGTAACGATACAAAAGGTTTGCTAGGGTAGACCCTCTTTCACTCAGACTCAGCCCCCCCCCCGAAACTCAGCCCCCCGAAACTCAGCCCCCCGAAACCTCCCCTGAAAAAAATGTACCCCCCCCCCCAAATGAAATCCTGGCTACGGGCCTGCTCTGCAGCCTTTCCTAGCTTGTTTGTCCCTTCTCATTAATAACTTTCCCCATCATGACTGTACTCAGATGTATCCTGTTTTTATTTGGAAAATATTGGGAAGCATGTCATTTTTTCACAGCAAAATATCTTGGGCCAGTCTTGTGTATATACATATGATGTATTTCACTTCTCTGTGGGTGTCTCTACATTATAATCCAGTTTGAAGCCACATCAAGTTGGAAACAGTATTTTTAAAAACTCGTCAGAAAGTCAGGAACAAGTCAGATAATGTGTTGCAGTTGACCATGTTTAAAGTGAAATATGTATAAGATGTATGTATATATGTATGTGTATAAATGTTGTATCTGATTCTCATCAACATTTTTCATGAAATTTGAACACAATTATAGATGTTATTATGTGGTTTCATTTGTTTTTCCCCCATTGAATTATCTTTAATAGTTTAGAAATATTATTTTAAAAACACCTGAAAGTAGTCACTGCTCTCTTGCTCTTCCCCCCTTTCTGAGCTTTCTTTTTCATTAGCCTTCTTGCTTTTTCCACTGAGGAATAAAATGGAGGCATGAAAGCAGTTGTGGGTCATTCTAAACACAGCTGTCTTAATGTGCAATTGTGTGCTAGCCTTAGTTGCTGTTCTGAGACTTTAAGCCCTATTAGTTGCTGTTAGTGTTTCCTTTCACCACCTGACTCCAGAAGATGCCCAAATATCTATCCAAGCAGCTGAATGTTTTTGAGTTCATGACAAAAAAAGAAAAAGTCAAATATTGAAGACTAAGGCGGCAGCAGGTTAAGAACAATTGCAGCAGCTGGTGCTGATGAAGACTCCAGAACATGTATTTCCTGTGGATAAGAAGAGGCATCTAAGTTTTCAACCCAAATGGTTTCTTATTTCCTTGAACATTTCTAGTTACTGCCAAGCAATTGCAGCCTCTGCTTAGGAGGAAAGCTGTTTTTCCTCAAAGTGCCACCCTAGGAACAATGCTACATAATTGTTAGGAAGACATGGCTAAACAATTGAAGGAGGGGAAAAAATCTTACAAAGGCTGAAAGATAGTAGTCCACATCTTCTATATAACACATAACAAAGATGAATGGCCTTATATCTCTATGCAATAACTAAATCTCACCAAAACTGTATTTTAATAAAGGACCAACACTCTTTATGTAGTGAATGTTTTGTAGGAACTATAGGTATGCTGATTCGCTGTTTGCATGTGTGTTGTGACATTGGCCAGCAACTTGAAGCATTCTTTAAAAATAATTAGAAGGATCTATTTTAGTTATTATTGAGTAAAAAACATAAAATTACCTTAAAAATAGTAACTATAGTGGCAAATAAATACTTTCTGGATTTGTCTCTGTTTTCTGGATCAAACAGTAACATTAATCAAATAAGCATTCTATGTAAGATAGGATACCGATCCTCAGATCCCATGATTAATAGTAATACTTTTTCTGGTATCATTTACTGCCACCACCACCCAGCCGCCCTGACTAGTTAATTTTACATCATTTATGGAGGTGGAAGATTAAGCAAACACTATTGGCTTTTGCTTTTCTAGTAAGCAGTGCTAGTTCCTAAAATTTTATACACTTCCATCAGCTCTTCTGTAAAACTTTTTTGACACTTTCACAGCTTCTTGATGAGATTTGCAAGGAATAAAGAGATATTTTCTCACATTCAATGTATCCTTATACTATTGTTACCATTTGAACAAGAGAAGAAGTTCAGGAAAGGTCATTTCTTCACAGCAGCCTTTGTCAAACTTTGCAAAGTTTTCTTTCTTGGTTTTTTTGTTTATTCCTAAAGCATGTGGGTGATTTTTACATTAGTAATGTCATGCTGCAGGCAAGTCTTCATTTTCTTCTGACTCATGGTTGCAATAGCAGAAGTTGAGGAAGGAAGAGCAACATGGCTGAAGCCAAGGTTTCCAAATGATATTTCCTGGTGAAAGCTGGTTGGGAACAGCAGCCAGTGACTGTGTGTGATTGGTTACTGCTTGTTTGATGGCATGAAGGATCTCATCAAAGCGAGTCTCTTTTTTTGTTGTTAGTGGATGTTTTTCTTCTGGGTCCTTGGAAATATCAAAAAGCAATGGTGGGTCATGGTAGCTGATAAAATTCCCATGGCAAAAGCAAACATGAGACTCAAAGCAGCCATTAGCACCTTCAGGACTGAATTTGGGAGTGAAGAAAAATGCCTTCCAAATAGATGTACCTATGACCATGGAAAAATAACAGGTGAGAAAATATTCAGAATTGTAAACAAACAAACTACATTTCCTAGTATGTCTCGGAATGAGAATGCGTTAATCAGAAGAGGGCAGAGAAAATTATCCCCTGTTATCTTAAGTCATTGGATAGAAAATTCAAGGAGATAGCTCAAAAATGAGGGAGAGAGGAGCCCTTGAAGTTTCTACAATAGTAGTTGCATTATGTGGTTTGGGAAGTGGGGAGCCAAATATCTGCTTTAAACTACATTTCCCAGTATGCCTTGGAAGGAGAATGTGCCAATCAGGAGAGGAGAGAGAAAATTTTCCCCTCCCTCTAAACAGTTTGTTTTTATGAAGACTTAACAAAATTCCTGTAAATCAGTAGATATATTAGTGTTTCTGAAAGTTGGGGGGGGGAATGAACCCCTGTCATCTTGTGTCACTGGATAGAAAATTCAAGGAGATAGCTCTTGTAGTTTTTAAATGTATAGTTTTTATTTTTTTTTAAAAAATCACCAAAACTTCATGGATAATTCAAATGTTCTGAAATTTGGTGAGCTAACAGTGGTGAATTTGTTTTACCACTATAGCAAGTTTCATCAGGATAGCTAAAAAAATGGTGAGAGGAACTCCTGAAGTTTCCCCATTGCCAATGATGTTTTCCCTATTGCACAATCGCTACTGTTATTAACAGTAAGTTCACACATGCCTATCTCTACTGTATTTTTAATTTGGTTTTTACCACACTGCTAATATTAATTGCTTTTGTATTGCACCTTTTAAACTTGCCTTGTATGGAGTGTTAGTTGCCTTGAATCCCCAAAGGGAGAACAGTACACCGGGACTGTGGTGCAGCTGGCTGGGAGTGAGCTGCATTAAGATCACTACTGACCGGAAGGTCATGAGTTCGAAGCCAAGCTGGGTCAGAGTGAGTTTCTGACCAAATTTGTGTAGCTTGTTGTTGACCTTTGCAGCGTGAAAGACAGTTGCATCTATCAAGTAGGAACTTTTTATTATTATTTTTTGTCGTGTCAGGAGCAACCGCTCCTGTTGTGAGAGAATTGGCCGTCTGCAAGGACATTGCCCAGGGAACGCCTGGATGATTTTTGATGTTTTATCATCCTTGTGGGAGGCTTCTCTCATGTCCCCGCATGAGGAGCTGGAGCTAATAGCTCATCCGCCTCTCCCCGGATTCGAACCTGCGACCTGTCAGTCTTCAGTCCTTCCGGCACAGTGCTTTAGCCCACTGAGCCACCGGGTGCTCCGAGTAGGAAATTTAAGTACCACTTTGTAGGGAGGCTAATTTAACTAATTTATAAGGCCATAAAAATCTCCAGCAAGCATGCGGGGAACGAAGAAGTACTTCATCGGTGTCGTGGATGGATGGTGAAAGCAACAGCTCCTCTGGTGGCCAGAAAAAGTTGGAATGTTAAATAGCCTCTGACTGTCTATATATATTGTGTGTCTATGGCATTGAATGTTTGCCATGTATATGTACATAGTAATTTGCCCTGAGTCCCTTGTGGGGTGAGAAGGGCAGAATATAAATATTGTAAATAAATAAATAAACAAACAGTGGGTTATAAATGAGGACAATAATTGTTGTTGTTCATTCGTTCAGTCGTCTCCGACTCTTCGTGACCTCATGGACCAGCCCACGCCAGAGCTCCCTGTCGGCCGTCACCACCCCCACCTCCTTCAAGGACAATAATAATATCTCTAATATCCTAGGACCTTGGGAAGATCCTGATTTTCAGAGACCAATCCCAGACACTTGGACCTAATGTGCATGTGTGCTGTGTTATGTACATGTAACAAATAATAATAATACTACCTGCCTTCTATGTCTGCTTCCTAAGAATAACAAACATGTTCCATGCTGTTCTGAATATACCATATTAACTTAAAATCAGTCACATCAACCTTCACTAGGAAGAAATCTGCATTTTAAAAAATCTGCATTTTAAAAAGACACAGAGCTTATGTGAAAACTATTGATCTAAGTGCCATACGTTAGCTTTACAGTGCCATTACAGTTGTACATATTTACTAGTAAATATAATTTACTAGTAAATATAATATAATAATATAATATAATATAATATAAATTTAACAGCCAAACAACTATCAGACAAAACTTTATACACATTTCTAGAACATTAGTGTAGTGAAAGCTACAATTTCCTAAATAACAGAACAGAATAAAAAAAAAGCAGAGCAGGGGGAAAACATGACTCTTTTCAGGCAACCACACCATTTGGTTGTGACAAAATGTAACAAGGGAGAAAGAGAAAGAAAGAAAAAAAGAAAAAACAAGAGAGAGAAACCATCTTTTTGACTGTGGTTTATGAAGTGTCTTCCCTAATTTTTCCATCCCTTTGGTGTTAGACAAATACAGTTTCCCCAGACATTTATTTTATTTCGATATATTGTTAAATATGTTAAACATTTGCTTGATTTTTTACTTTGTTTTTAAGTGTATTTGGATCCTCCCTTTGTCATAATGCAGTTCATCATAAATGCTACTGTGGAGAAAGGCAACAGTTTAATAGTAATGAATCTCCTTTGCACGCACACGTCTGATGTTTGGTCCCTAGCATATCCAGCTAGACTAATGGTTCTCAACCTGTGGGTCCCCGGATGTTTGGGGCTTCAACTCCCAGAAATCCTAACAGCTGGTAGACTGGCTGGGATTTCTGGGGGTTTTAGGCCAAAACACCTGGGGACTCGCAGGTTGAGAGCCAATGAACTAGACTAAGAAAGGATCAAGTTGGGGATGATAACAGAGTTCCAGATGGTTTTATTTTTTTAAAAAAACTCTATGTGAAACAGCTTCAGAAAAAAGAGCCAGCATCTTCTAGTGGTTTAAATGTTGGACTACAACTATGGAGACCAAGGTTTGAATCCCTTCTCAGCGATAGCAACTCACTGGGTGACCTTGGCTAGTCATATTTTCTGATCTTCAGGAGGAAGGCAAGACAACACCCTTTTGAACAAAACCTTGCCAGAAAATCCCATGATAGTTTTGCCTTAGGATTGACATAAACTGGAAATGATTTGAAGGCATGCAACAAGACAGCTTCTTTGTTTCTGTCTCTTCAATGACAAGATTACAAGTGCTTTGTACATTTTTGATGATTTTTCTCATTTCAGCGCTTTTGAAAAAATGATGAATAGTTGTTTTACAGACAATCAGAATGTTTTGTACATAACTTTTTGCTAATGCTCTTGATGAGCAAATTGATTTAAGAAAAATAAAAGAAGTCAGATTATGCATACAACAAAAAAGCCACAAGTTCACTTTTGAAGCCCACCTTGAGGCCCAGGAGCCCAACTGAGGAAGGAATTAAGGGAGAAAGACAGGAATAAAGGCTTAAGAGAGAAACAAGGAAAAATAATTTGGTGTGTGTGTGTGTGTGGGGGGGGGGGGGGGGGTTGACATACTCTTTCTAAGAAACTTTTTTTTAAAAAAGAAAGAAAATCAGGGATGACTTTAACAATTCACAAAAACTATTGTTTGCAATTTATTCATTTTTTTTACTTTTAAAGTTTAATATAACATGTAAACAGCCAGCCAGGAATAGAGACCGCCTAACAGTCTAGATACTCCCAAACAGTCTATCCAGTACAGCAATGATTCAGTATGTTTTACATAACTTTCTGTTATTTAAGTGATCAGAGGGAGTAGAAGATGTTGGTGCTTCTTTTAAATTATCACAAGACGAACTAAATTCACATGTTTTCCCAGTCTTTTTAAAAAAAATTAAATACGAGTTAAGGTACAGTACATACACTGACCTGGATAACTTGACCAGGATTTTTGGGTTGATTTATGACTTAAGATTTCTAGACTTATGCATGAGTAACTGAAATAAAAGAAAGTGAGAAGAGTATTTTAACATTATATTAGTAAACTGTCTGAACTTAATTAAGAGAGAGTAAGATAAAAATACTCCCAGTAGATGTATTAAAAGAATTTTTGTTATATGATAGATTTTCTATCGTGTTCCTAGTATAAGACCTGGCAAAGTTATTTAGTGACAAGCTGACAGAACTTGGAAATGTCTAGTTGATGTGCACTGCACTTATACTCAATAATCAAGGTCCTGTGAGTGAATATACTGCAGAAGATGGGTGAACAAGACCCCTTGGGATGTAGCTCAGATTTCTGAAAGCACCAAGGAACACTGAGACTGAATTGCCTAGGCAAGCAATAAATCACACTTTCAAAACCCTAAGGGGGCACTAACTTTTAAGAGCAAATATTGACATATTTACAGGTTGCCTTAATAGAACAAATGGAACCAACTTTCTCTATTCTATTTCTATTCTGGGAAAGCATATCAAAACATCTGACAAGAATATTGCCACTTATACTGCTAAGTACTTTCTCCACAAAGTGGAATGCTTGAAAAGTAGCTGAACAAGGAAATGAGGGTGTCAGGGAGAAAGTGAATTTTCAATGTTACTCTGAGCCTTTAAAACTTTGGCTGGAATCCTATTGGAACATTATGCTGGCATAACTCTGGCTTATGTTGGCAGTTATATTTTTTAAAAATTATTTCCTAAGGGAGGTATGTTGGGGGCTGCTTACATAAAGTTCTCTGGGACCACAGTGCAAATGGCCAGCTTAAAGGCTAATTGGCACATGGGCACAACTCCTTCTCCCCAGACAGAAAGAATGTCTTGGAAAAGCCACAAGAACCCTTTTGTTGCCTCCATCGTTCCAGGTTATGTAAGTTTCTGAAGTACACTGGTGGAACTTTATGTTGAACAGCTGCCACACATTATCTAGCTGGCCCCAGGCTTTCTGGTAAGATTTTTAACACAGTGTTTCTGATGTGAGGTGAGCTGCAGTGCATATTAGAAGTGTAAGTTTTGTGGACATCTCACTCTCCAGCTGGCTTTGTATTGCATTATAGTGTCTGTGTAGAACTAGCAAATAAAAGGAAGAGTGAAATGCCTCTCCTGGACACCTCCAGGAAGAGAAATTCATTTTAAAGTAGTTTGGCCTCTTCCACCGAAATATTTACTTTTCAAAATCAGAAGGGTTGGGGGTAGAGTTGGCCTTTTTGCCAGTGTGTGTGCTTTCTATGGAACCTAGGAACAGAAAATTGGCCTTTGGATCCAGGACATCATTTTTTTTTCTTGCTCAAGTTCTTCTCTCTGCATCCTGACATCCCACTTTTTTCAAGATTAAAGACTTACACATAATTGCTCCACCAACTCAACTAAAATGGTATAACTTGGGAGGTCCTTGAGTGTCTTTTACTAGAAGCTATCATATACTTTCCTAATCTGCCACTTTGTACAATGTTTTCAAAAGCTACTGCAGTAGTCATCAAAGTTAAGAACCTATCTGTGGTCAGTGGAGGAGTCCCTGCTCTCAGTCACACCCTCATCTCAAGTATGGCTGGTGGGAACAAGAGAGAGAGCCTTCTCTGTGGTCGCCCCCCCCCCCCCCCGCCTCCTCTGGAACTCCCTCTCTAAATAAATAAAATTGGCCTCCTCTCTCCTCTCCATCAGAAAAAATTGAAGACTCATCTTTGCTCATTAGCATACGGAGAGGAGAAGTATTACCAGACCTTTGGTTGAGAACTATTTTGTACTTGGGTTTCTCTAGTCTATGTTCACCTGGGTAACATCACTGGTCATACAACCACTCTGACCACAAAACCAACCTACACTATTTTGTGAACAACAGTTGGCTTTTGTAAATTATCATGAATGCTTTACATTCAGATTTTACATCATTGTATAATTCTTGTTTGATTATGATTGGTTTAATTTATTGATGTTAGGTTCTAATGTTGTTTTAATATGTGGGGCTTTTCTGGGGTTATAATGTTGGCACTTGTTTGCTTTATGAAGTTACTGAATGTTTGCTGTTGTATGTTGACATCTGACCTGAGATAGGGCAGAACACAAATAAAGTATTATTATTACTATTACTATTACTATTATCTTTTCTATCTACCACTATCCCTCTCCCTCTCAGTCTCAATCTCTCTCGCCCACCCCCATGTACAGGAAAGAACAGTCTCAGTGGACAAGCAATGACTGCTGATTCCTCCGTATTCTGAGCTTTCTTTTGTTCAAATGTACAGTTTTGAAATTTGGTCAGCTGCACACCCACAAATGAAGGAGAAAAAACAGTAGGGAATATGTATGATTTCAGAAGAATACCAAGAGATGAAGTCTTATTTGCAACATTGCTATTATTAAAATGAAACGAAATAGCATATAACTCAGAGAAGAAGGAAAAAAACCAGCTTTTTGTTCCTTAGCAATGTCATAATGCCTCGCTGAGTTATGGGATTGTGGGACACTGCTGTGAGGCTTGACAACAGCAACGGGGCATAATAGCCTTTCTAATCATTATAGAAAAGTAAAATGCATTAATTAGAAACTGCATTAGTGGAATGACCGATATAATATGCTGTCAGACACAAAGAGCTGTCAGAATTGCAATCTGTAAATTTGATGAACTGTTATAAGGCTGGTCATTATAAGGAAGACAGCTTTCTGTATGTCTCCAGACTGGTATATAATCTCATTCAGTCAGATGATCTCTGCAAAAGACTGAATTAATCTTCCACCAATTAATAATCCCTTTGTTCTGGTAAAACCGAGTAAGACAGAAGTTTTATTAGCTACTGGAATTGTTAAATGGCATTCTTCAATGAAACTTGAAATCATAAAGGGAGAACAAGGCTATTTTAGTCATTAGACTTCTCCACGGCATGATATTGCAGTTTAAAACAAAATTAAAAGGTATCTCTTTTGAAAAGAGAGGCACAATAATATAGACATGCCTTTCTAATATAAGCCATTCCATCAGTATCTTGAACCACTTCCTAAACTGCTAAACATTTTGAAGGATTTTATTTACATCAGCAGGGAGCAAAATAATAGAGGAGGACCAGATGTGGCTACACATTGAAAGGCCTAAAAATGGCCAGGTTCTGCAAATATGAAATCAGTAGGGCATGGCAGGGGACAGATGTCTACATGGACATTCTAACAAAGAAGTACTGAAATTTATAATAACAGGTATAAAAGGTCAGCTAAATCCATGTTGAACTTTCAGGTGAATTGATCCATGTGAGCTGATCAGTTAGAATACTTAACCAACCTGTTTTCTAAAACTCTGCTTCTCAACATTTGGTTCTCCGGGTATCTGAATTCAGCTTCTATCAATCTCATGCATGGCTAATGGTAAGAGAAACTGGATAATTGAATACCTGGTGGGGATAAAGTTGGGAACTACTATCTAAATATTATCAGGTCCATGACTAATAGCTATCAGGTCACTGCTTGAGAGATGTCCAGTGGGTCTGAGAAGAATTAGGTGGTACACTGCCCTTGAAATCTGTAGACTAAATCTTCTAATACTTAAAGATTTCTTATTCCCATACAAAGGCCATCCCATCAAGGGGATTCCATATACTTCAATATGTTAAGAAGTTAAAACCTACTGCAATTTTTTTTGTATGAGGAGCTTGTGAACCTATAGTCAGCAAATTTTGTTTACAGCAGTAAGCATGCTCAATTATCAAGATAAATGGGAGATGCCCTCTAACACCTGTGTGTTGGGTTGGGACCCACATTCTGTCTGTCACTTATCCATCCATTTATGATTTTCTACCTGCCTCTTAAAACTTTTGTCATGAATTCCTAAAATAAGCATAAGGGGTGTACAGTCATCTGATAATATCCAGCTTGTTTGCTAGCCGAAGCAAACAATATTATTTAGTGTGGAGAAAAATACATTTATTTACATGGAGATCATTTTTAATGTAACTGGCATCCACATAATTAAGAATGTGATTCAATTATTTTTAGATAGGCTACTTTCCTGAAATAGATGGAAGATGACCAGCAGTCAAATAGGGCCAGAATATATCAAGATATAAATAACTCTTGCTCAAGGCTCAACAATTGCACTGCCTCTGATAAAACATAGCGGAGCCAGTAATCTATCATATGACTGTTTTTCATGCTTGTCAAGAAAACATATTTCCACAGAAAACAGCATAAGCAGAACTGTGGATCAGTTGATTAGGGGGAATTTTTCTCAGACTCCATCTCCGTCGTTTGACAATATCTGCTTAAACAAGAAATGCTCCCCTCCCTTTTGACAGTTATGCAATTTCACACTTACCAAGTGGAATACTCAGAGTGTCACACAAATATGCCCATGGTTGCTCTACAATGGCCATTTAAAATGACAAATTAAAAGACATAATGAGGAAGCTGAACTGAACTGCACTGCTATCTGTGTTGCCTCCCAGAAGCAATGTGCTACAAGGGCATCCAGTCCAACCCTTTGGCATGCAGGAATACACAATCAAAGCACCTTTCAAGCAGCTATGACATGCTATGAGTGTTTTTATTTTTGCTACCTATTGAGAAAATAAAACCTAAGAGGGGGGAAACCAGTGAACATGGTTTTGTAAAAGCCCATATATCTAAAACAGATATATAGAATCTTTTCAGACTATATAGCTCCAGATGACTTAGGACCTCTTCATACAGGCCTTTTGGGCCATGCCGTTGCTCTGGCAATCACCAGCAAAAGGGAAGGTGTGCGGGGTGGCTTGTAGCACTCTGCGTGCTCTCCCTCCTCCCTTCATCACATGGTGGGGATGGGAGAGTGTGCTTTGGCACCCTTTTCTCTCCTCTCATCAGGTTGTCCCCACCACCCTTTCTGCCATCACATGGCAAAAGGGGAAGGAAAGTGTGAATAGCTCCATTGGAGCTACGCACACTACAATATGCTCCCTGTAGTGGGAGAAAAGTGGGCAGAGCCTGCTGTATGTAATGTGATGGTACACGGAAGGCCCTGTTCTAGCTGCAATTAAAAGCAACAAAACAAGGCAGAAATTCCCCTTGTGAAGAGGACCTTAGTCAACTGCAAACTGATTGCTGAAGGGAAAGGCAACATTTTATTCCCACTCTCCCCTTGTAACACACGCGCGCACACACACACACATACATCAAGTTAGGAATGTTAAATAGTCTTTGGTTTGATGCATTTCATTTTTGAGCTCTTTCTTATCCACTAAATATACTGTCCATATGAATGTCTTCTTAAATCATCTCTAATTTATGCCAGAAGAGTGCCTACTGTATG
The DNA here is from genome assembly GCF_037176765.1 of Anolis sagrei. NCBI lineage: Eukaryota > Metazoa > Chordata > Lepidosauria > Squamata > Anolidae > Anolis > Anolis sagrei. The sequence continues at coordinate 94,903,229 of NC_090023.1, forward strand.
ATTTATATATTGCAAATACCTAATGTTATATTAGATACATTTTATATAAATGTTATTTCCATTAGCTGTAAAATATGAGAGTAATTTGAGTACCTGAACTTCCCCATGCAATATCATTTCCTTTTTATATCTATCCCAGAAATGAGATACCTGTGTGTCCTACAAATGCTGTTGGATTACTGCCCCCTTTGTCTCTAGTCATATGACATAAAGCTGGGGTGCCAAATCTATTTTCACTGAGAGCCACCTCAGCTTTATGATTGCCTTCAAAGGGATGGTTATAACTGTAAGGCTGTATAAATTTAACTATATTGCCCTGGCATTGAAAGCCTCACAGGCCACATAAAATCACGTGTTGGACCCACGGGCCTTGCATTTGGCACATGTGTCTTAAACGTTGTGAATTGCAGCAGACAAAAGTCCAATAATATCTTGCTCAAAAGATTACCAATCACTACAAAAAGCTACTTGTTTAACTGTAATTCTTAGAATGTCCCTACCAGCTGGGCACTTCCAAGTTCTGGCTGGCCCAAGTTTTCAAAGTCCTGTGTAGACCTTTCTGATATCGCTACTAGATAAATAGTTTCAACCTGTGATCCCAAAGACAAAACCCAGTGCCTTGCACAGGCAAAGCACGTGATTTTCATGCCTTCCCACTACCAAATAACTTGTCAATTTCCCCATTGTTCAATTATTTTTAATTTCAGTTAAGCACCACCACCTTTCTTCACCTACTATTTGTGACTGAGAACTCTGATTCCCCTCTCCATCTAAATTCTCAAAATATTTTTTCCAGGTAATTATATTATAATACTTTATTATACTATACATGGAAATGAAGCTAGCTATATGATGCAAAAAAAAAAAAAAAGGCCCAAGGAAGTGGAGCAAAATATTATTTCTTTGGTTAATTCACCTTCATTTCTTACAGTGTATTGTCTAGCATGCTGCCTTGATAGATGGAATTTTCTAATAAAGCTTTCAAGTAACTGTATTTCACTGCTTTTTATTGGAGAAGACAATGGTGCTTGCATTTTATTGGCAGGGTTTTTTTATTTCATTTCAATCCCATAAATGGTTGAAGCAGTCTTTCTTGTCTCCATGAATTCCTGCCACTATGTGGCTAAATGCCATTTGATGTTATTGAGTATTTAGTAAGATCAGATCTACTTTTAGTCGAGCAAAGAATTTAAAATTTTGACCAAATACATGAAATTTTGGTTCAAATCCTCAGACTTCCTTTTATAATGATGTCTCATAACTACTCTTGTTTTGAAATGAAGGTGTTAAGCTTTAAAAACTATTTTACTGCTTCTGAATGAACATTTATTCATTGTCTTATAAAATATCAATTTAAGGATGTCTCTTCTGACATCCTTAAATTGCCCTCCACCCTTAAAAGTCATTTAATTATAATTCAGTTACAATAATAATAATAATAATAATAATAACTTTTTTAACACCCCGCCACCATCTTCCCAATGGGGACTTGAGCAGCTTACATGAGGCCAAGCCCAACAGCATATTACAATAAAGTAAAACCAAAACACAATAACAACACAGTAAAATACATACAACATATGAGTACAAAAACAATAAAGCAAAAACATACACAATAAAATAAAATAACGTAACATAACAATGAGCAGGCTGCATGTGCAAGATAAAAACTAAGATACTAAAAATAATAAAATCAGGATGAGATAGGGATGGAGTAGATTGTTTGTGGGGAGAAACTCATAAAGGAATGGGGTCATAAATATAGACCTTCATACAGGTGGAGTAATATACTCTAGGGACAAAAACTGTTGAGGGGGAGCAACTGTGTATAATAATATGGCTACTCTCCAAAAGCGCATCGGAAAAATCAGGTTTTGAGATCCCTTAAAAAGAACGCCTAGTTACTTCCTAGTTGGTTTGTTAGAACCTAACAGGAGCCCTGGGGTAGTGTGTGTAAGGGGTACATTTACAAAATAAATTGCTCACCAGCAAAGATTTTTAGGTAGCACAATTTGTGATTTCGAGGCAAAAAGACGAGAGTTGCCAGTCTTCCTGGATCTAGGGAAAGCTAAAATGGTCCCTGAATTCCTGGACATTGCCCCAATCCATTCTTAGCTTCTATCTGGTCTGAATTCAAGACTTTTATGCTGCTGCTCCACATTCGCTGGGGTAAGAGCACAGGACTCCCATGAAAGTGAAATAATGTGAATAAATAGCTATTTTTTAACCTGAGAGAGCAACTCTTTAGGAATTTCTGCAGGAAGCAGACCACAGAATTGAACCTGAAGATCTAGAAAGAGGTTCTTTAGGGCATCCAGCATGACTGCAGGGCGCTGATCATAGAATTACATGGGAGGATGTAGAGGTCCCTAGAGAGAACATTTCAATCAAATCTGCAAAAGTCTAAACTGCAAATGTGGAGGGATGACTGAATATGAAAATCATTTATGTTTCACAGTCACTATTGTGTCCTATCCCATGGTCCAATATCAGTGTTAAAAACAAAGGTCAAAAATCAGTATTTAAATGAAACTGAAATAGATTAGAACAGGGATGAGGAAATTGTGCCATTTTCACTCCTATTCAATGTTCAGAAATTTTAGTTTTGGGGACAACAATACACAGAATATGATTCTGCCTGAGAGGGATTCTGGAAACTGTCATTGTAAAGGTTTCCCCAAGATCTGGTGTCATTCTTCATCATCACTGGTGGATGGCATAAGAAGAACTGGAGTTGAACAACTTCTAGATCAGAGTCATAAAAAGAAAAAAAAAAGCTTTTTCCAGCCACAAAACCCCCCAAAATGCAATATTCTTGAAGAAGCCTAGTTTGCCATTCTTCCATGTTGTGTAGTAATATAAGCATTAACATATATTTGACATTTTACATATTAAGATACTGTAGCATTCATTTGCCAGATGACAATGAACACAATTAAGAATCCTTTAGTAAATTGTAGCCTTCAAAAATCATCTTTTTTGTTACAGAACTCAAATTAGCTGTTTTATTATTTCTTCTTGAAGGCCTATATGTTTTAAAATTTTTAGATTTGACCATATGTATCAGTTCCTGTGTTTCCAAAATTAATGGACTATTTAGAAATTCAGCTTGCAATTTTATTTAAACTGTAATGAACCTTTGCTCTTCCAGCTTATCCTCCCTACAAATGCTATTAGCGTGACCCAGTATAGCCAATGACTAGGAGAATTTTTGGCCCAAACAGATGGAATTCTATGTTTAATCAGACTTAATGTGGGACCATACTGTGCCTTTCAGTAGGGAAATATTTATTTCTGGGTTTTTCAGTTTAGTGGAATTTATGGAAATGTCTCTTTTTAGGTTAACTACTAAAATAGAGATAATAGGCTTTTCCAGAAAAGAGTCCCTTCCAAACAAAATGATTCCAGCACTATAATTTCACTTTAAATTCCATGACTGCACTTATGAAATCCTGAGGTTTGTAGTCTGGTGAAGCTGAAGTGCCTTTCACCAAATTTTCAATCAAAGTGGCATTCAGTTGTTATAATTGTGCAACATGTAAGGATCCTAGAATTAATTGATCCAAAGTGAAGTAGGAATTTGAACATGAGTCTCTTGAAACCTATTCTGATACTCTAACCAGTACTGGCAGTCCCTGTGTTACAAACACTGATAAATCGCTCACAGTTAAGAATGGGGGCAAGACAGCAGGAAGTAAGAGAAATCTATTCCTAGGAAGGGAAATTCACTTCTGGAAGCGTTATCATAGGGAAAAGGCATCTCCACTGAAGCTTTGACAACACAATCCTTGTTTCCATAACAATTATCACAGGGAAGGAAAGTGAGGTGAAATCTTCTGCACAGACAGTAAAACAAACACCACAGAGGGAATAACTTTTCCCTATGCTATCCAAAGCATGTGTATGTGTGTATGTATATATATGTATGGCTGGAGTTACATTTAAAATGTACCTGTTCTGACTTATATACAAATTCAACTTAGGAACAAACCTACAGAATCTATCTTTGTAACTTGGGGGCTGCCCAGGCCCGTAGCCAGGATTTTGATTTGGGGGCAGCTGAGTTTGATTGGGGGGGGGGGGGCTGAGTCTGAGTGAAAGAGGGTCTACCCTAGCAAACCTTTTTTATCATTACCCCAATACTCCCATGCTTATGGGGTATATTGAGCATGGTGATCAGATCATGATATGAATAAGCATGACAGTTTAAATAATGTACCAGTAAGGCCTTCTCGTGGACCACCATGAGAATTTCGGGGGGGGGGGGGGCGGGACTGAAGCCCCTCAAGCCCCCCCCCCCCCGGCTACATGCCTGGGGCTGTCTGTATATGATTAATCACTTTCAAACTGTGTTTGTTGCTTTTAGAAAAGCAATAATATGCTACAGTTGTCCTTCCATATCCATGTGTTCTGGATCTATGAACTCAACTATCCATGGCTTTAAATCTTATATATATATTCTCTGTATTGTCGAAGGCTTTCATGGCTGGAATCACTCAGTTCTTGTGAGTTTTTTCGGGCTATATGGCCATGTTCTAGAGGCATTTCTCCTGACGTTTCGCCTGCATCTATGGCAAGCATCCTCAGAGGTGAGGACCTCACCTCTGAGGATGCTTGCCATAGATGCAGGCGAAACGTCAGGTGAAATGCCTCTAGAACATGGCCATATAGCCCGAAAAAACCCACAAGAACTGAGTATATATTCTCTGTTTTACATAATAGGCACCATGTTACTATGCTATATAATGAGACTTAAGTATTCATGGATTCTTTGGAACCAAACCACAGCAGATACCAAGGCCCCACTGTATTACAGAGGAATATAATATATTTATGCTTGCTTTTTATTTTAATGAAAATTGTGGTTTGCTTATGGAAAAGGAATCTTGATTTGTAGTATAAAACCCAATATGCTGTCCCTGGTGAAATGAATTGCCTTTATTATTATCAATACCACAGTCGTTGTCGTCATCATCATCATCATCATCATCATCATTTATACTCCACCCCATCTACCCGAACGTACTCGGGACAGCTTACAACATAAATAAATACAATGAATAATATATCTGCAAAGTAAAAAAATAAACCAAATAATGACATGACAAATCAATACAAAGACAAAGCACAATAAAACAAATTAAACAATAGGTATAAAACATTAGTTAGTTAGTTAGTTAGTTAGTTTTCATTAAGAGTACTAATCTAATGTTAGACTTATCAGATCCTTATGCTATATGTTCATTTCAAAGACTACCTATAAAACACAAACACATTTATTATACAAAATTGTTCAGCATCCTTGTTTATTTGTATTAACTTTTGAAGAAAGTAGACATTATAATATGTGATTCATTGAGCATACACATTAGTACAGATTCATTTGCCCCAATATGATTACAACGTTGTAAGTGGCCATTAAACGACCCCCTGAGTTTGAGTGATGCAAATGTCCCACGTAACCACAGCTCTGCTCCTTATCGGGTGACTGCTTTGCTTGTAATGAAGTTGTCAAAGCAATACATTTTTAATAACTCTGATTCATAGGCCAATAAAGAACCAGAGTTTTAGCTCATGGTATTTTAAAACACTACTTCTTTATTTTAATTTTTCAACCATAACAGGAAAATACATAAGAAATCTTTTACTTGGTGCAAACCCTTTAAAAGGCACAGGCAGGTACAAGAAAAGCTTTATAGAGAACTTTACTGCACAGATCTTATTCTATATTCTGGCAGGCCTACCCAGTCAATTTTAGCATGTGAATTTTATCTGAATGTATCAGTGAACTTTAACCTCCACTTTAACTATGTGTATCTTGTAATGTAATATTATTTTATCTTGTTGTTTTAACAATATTGTACCCATCTTGGGTCAAAAGAAGATGGGGTAATAAATGTATCATCACCATCATCACTATCATTGAAGGTCTAGGATGGGAAAAGTCATACATTTTAGAGTCTGTACCTAAATATTTTATGCTACATTGAAAATGAAATTTTAATTTTCTGATTCATGAAGGAAAGAACTTATTTTAACAATTGTTTGATGAAAACATTCTCATATAATAAGCACACTTATTCAGACATGGAATTCTAACACCATATCTGTTCCTATTCTGGAAATAAAGCAAAAATAAAACATTTTATGGCCTAAGGTGAAAGGCCACATGATGTTCCAAGAAGACTGACATCTTAATTTTATTAATGTTATTTTAATTATGACAATGAGCAAGCAACTGGAAGAGATCTCAAGGACTACTTCAATTTCTTGCCATTCAAGTAAAGAGTTTCAAGGCAGGCTATTTTGGGATATCCTGGATAGGGCATGTGACATACATAGCATTATCCTCCAATAGAGAAGATCAACTGGGGATCTAGAGGAAAAGCAAAGAATGTCTGTAGTTGACTTTCATCATCATCATCATCATCATCATCATCATCATCATCATCATCATAGGCTATTATTTGCAGCTGAATATTAATGCTTTTCAAGTGTAGGGTCTTTGTGGTGGTCCATTGATGGCTGTAGAGACCTATTTTTGATCTTCATGGGCTTTCACAGTGAGGACATAGGTTTACAGATGAAAGGAAGTCCTAACAAGGGCTGGCTTGACACTTTGGGAGACAGTGATCAGGCATTCAGACAATGTGGCCAGTCCAGTGGAGTTGGTGGTGGGGGATCATTGCTTCAATGCTGGTGGTTTTTGCTTCTTCCACCATGCTGACATTTGTCTGCCTGTCTTCCCAAGAGATTTGCAGAATATTTCGGAGGCAATGCTGATGGAATCATTTCAGTAGTTAAATGTGACATCTGTAGACAGCCCATGTTTTGTAGGTGTATAACGGTATAAAAGGGTTGGGAGGACAATGGCTTTATAAACAAACATCTTGGTATCCCTACAAATGTCCTGATCCTCAATCACTCTGCTTCATTTGAAAAAAATGCTGCATATCTCATCTTTCTTTGGACCTCAGCATAGATATTTTTCTTAGCAGTGCAGTTAAGCAAAGCAAGGTTTATTGATTAGTCCACTGACTGTATCAACATTAAAAACAAAAACAGAAACGTACACAAATAAACAATAATCACTATCCCAAGACTCCCATAATAGTGAACTAACATACATTCAAACTTGATTAAGTTAAAAGATAATTAAAAATATCATCATTAAAATGCCAAGGTAAAATTTCAAACCACAAAAATTAAAAACGAAGGTTAAAACAAAGATTAAAATAGACCAGCTATTGTACAATCCCAAGCCACTTCAGATATCTGCATCACCCCTACAGTTTACCCCAATCTCCTCCAGATATGCAGTTCTCAGCTGCATTGCTTTATGAAGGAAAAGGGCTGTTTGGTGTGTTATCTTAGCATTCTGGCCAGCCATTAAGAATGTAGTTTTGATATGGGGCTCCCAGTGAGTCTTCTGTATAATTAATGGTCCAAGGTATTGATTTCTCTCTTTGTTGTACAAAATACAACTAAACAGTACATGTGTAATATCCCCTCCCCCTGTTGCCCCACAGATACAGAAACGTTCATTATATGGAACTTGGTTAAACCTTCCATGTTTAACTATTGTATCTGCCTGTCCAAATCTGGTTCCAGTGAATACCCTCCTTAGATGTTTAGGCATTTCTGTCTATAGGTATTCAGCTGTTTGAAAGGTATGTTTGAAGCGACTTAACCATTTCAGTGAGCCGGCTTTACTAAGGGTGGCAATATCTTTCTGAGACTCTATATCCTGTATTCGTTGTGCCACTGTTTTTGGATCTAGTTCTTTTAGGAGATTTGGGTATAGAATTGGAAGTCCACAGCTCCTGATGTATTTTGTCAGTTGCGCTAGCCAAGAGGACTGATGTTCGTTTTTTGTCTGCTCTAACAGGCACAATTTTGGTAGCCTATCATTTGCCATAGCATTTAGTTTTATCCAATATTTATATGCCCTAATTTTGGATAAACCATCAACTGTATATACTCCCATTTCTGCTCTCACTGCTGCAGCCGAGGTCTTTTTATCCACTCCTGCAGTTGATGTCTCTCTGTCATATTTGGAAGGCTTTCCTTTTCTTATGAATTAACAGCTGTATCTCATTATTATTTTCATCAAACCAGTCTTGATGTTTCTTAGTTTTGTATCCAATGGTTTCTTCACAGGCAGTGATGATAGGGGTCTTCAGTTTATTCCAATGTTCCTCAACATGTTTAGAGTGTTCTATGGGTAGATGATCCTTGAATGTTGTTTGGAGAATGGCCTGTTTGGAGGGCTATAGATGGGTTTGGGTGTTCATTTTACACCTTATCTTTCTTCCTTGGAAATTGTGTTTGGGGGCGATCTTGATGGCCATTATGGATCAAATTAACCCATGATCTGTCCAGCAGTTATCAGCACCTGTCATGGCTCTTTTGAGAAGCACAAGAATTACATATTTTAAGATGTGTCAGTGCTTTGACTGGGGGTACTTCCATGTCTTGAGCTTGTTTTTCTGGCAGAAGAGTGTGTTGGCAATGACAAGATTGTGTTCCGCACATTTGGTGAGAAGTAGGATGCCATTTGGGTTGCTGTTTCTAATGGTCCTGGACACAGGTTGAAAACTCATCCAACTCTCACATTAAAATTCCCCAGGAAGATGATTTTGTCCTCCTTAGGTATCCCCAATAGGATTGTGTTTAGTTGACAGTAAAATTGTTCCTTGATGTCTTCATCAGCATCTAGTTTTGGTACATAGGCACCTATGATAATTGCCTGCTAGTTTTTGGCATGATTAATTTGGAGGGTTGAGCATCATTTGTTAATGCCTATGTGTGCTTTTGACAGATGCTTCACCGGGTCCTTTCTCATAGCAAAGCTAACTCTGTGTATTCCCCATTCTTGCTCAGGCATTCCTTTCCAGAAGAAGGTGTAGCCTCTTTTTTCTTCCTTCAGCTGTCCCTCTCCTGCTCTCTGGGATTCCTGAAGTGCTGCTATATCCATGTTAAAGTGTCTCAGCTCCCTTGCAATAATAGCAGTCCTGTGTTCAGGGCATTCTTTGTCTGTGTTATCCAACAATATCTGTACTTTTCATGTTCCAAAATTTATATTTCTTTTTTGTCTGTAATGTGGTGACTCCTCTGGATGCAGCAGTCCAGTCAAGGATAGAAGAGGCAGACTATGATTAGAGTACTTTTTCTAGCCCCCTTCCTGTATGGGGTGAGTAGAGTGGATCCTAACAAGGGCTGCTCAGTCATGGATACAGCTGCCAAAGTACTTGACTGCCTTGGACCTTGAGGTAGAGAGACTGAATCCTTATCCACTTCCCATGTGCTAGTCTGTAATTAGAGACTTCTAGATTTCATAGTACTGCCCCTGTCACCACTTGCTGATCACCATGGGAGTTTTGTTGGTTTTGTTTTATTTTTCTTGGAAGACACCTGTGTGTGAAATTGTTTTATGTGTGGAGATCAGTGCACAGCTGATCAACACAGTCTTCACCGAATGAGGGTGCCACCCAGTGGCATGATTAACCCAACAACCAGTGGCTTATCTTCATTGTGGCCTTCCTCCACCTTCACAGCCATTGTAACATGTACCATGTTATAATCCACCTGCTCCACTGTTGAGGACTTCAGATTATGCATGGCCTGGTTCCTCCCCTGCAGCCTGCCCCCCTGGGTTTACATGACACCAATGACTTTGCATGCAGGTTCACTGGAACACACAAGCCCCTTCACCACAACAAGGTGATAATCCATTGAGGGGGCAGTTGACCTTCATCTGTTGCCTGAAGGAGTTACCACATTCTTGCCAACAGTACAGCTGGCCCTAGTAGCAAAATGCCTAAAGTGTATACAGCTGAATAATTCTTAAAATGTATCAACTGGTTGCAAGCAGTTAACTGAACTTTCATATGGTAGAGATGGGCCTCTAAGGAATGTACGTGTATGAAATTAATTAAAAGCAAGCTAGGCTCTGCATGCTTATTGAGATAATCAGGTATGATCAAGCATAGTACTTTGGAGCAGGAGTAATGTCAAAATGTATGCACTGCTAAACTGCTTGGGAAAATGCTGCCACACAGTGTTGCCAAATTTGAGTATTTGCTGTACTATATGTAAAACATAATGTTACAAAGAATTCCAAAGCAGTTCTACTTTATTCATTTTTCAAGGAAATGAAATGCTTGAAAACACAAATGTGTTTGTTGAAAGAATATTGAAATAGACAGTCAGGGAGGTCAAATGTTTTCAGGAAGCTTGGATGAGATCCTAAAATGTTTGTTCAGCTGGGAATTTCTGCACATGTTAAAGTAAACTTTATATCAATCTATATTTGAACACCAAGGTTATTGAACCTAAGCCTAAGCATATTTACTTGGAAGAAACATCTGCTAATATTAATGAAGCTTCATTTGATGCAAACCTGATTGGAAAGATCAACCTAAAATTAATGTGTTCTAACAAGAAAAACGAAGATGGGGACTAAAACTTTTATATCTCCGCCTACTCCATAACCCCTTTATTCTCTAGGGGTGCATCTACAGTGTAGAATTAATGCAGTTTGACACCACTTTAACAGCCATGGATTAATGCTATAAAATCATGGGAGCTGATGCACACAGTAGTTTGAGGTCAGGTTCAGTGTTCAATGTAGTTCTCATTCGGGCCTCAAACTGGTTACAGACATGGCAATTCACCAGAGAAACCAGTTCCTCCCAAACCAGTTCCAAGCTGAATTATAGTATCAGGGTAGATGTGTCCAAAGTGTATGGCTGCCATTTTTATAGCTGCTATAGGGTTAATATCATACAGGTTGAGCATCTGTGATACAGATTATGGAATCCAAAATTTGCCCCCGTGATTGACTAAGATAACGACACCTTTGTGTTCTGTTGGTTTAATGTATATAAACTTTATTTAATGCACATTTTTTAAAAATACTATAAAACATCACCATCAGCGTTATGCATAACGTATAAAATAAAGGAAATTTCATGTTTAGAATTGGGTCTAATCTCCTAAAGATCTCATTATGTAGGTATTCCAAAATTAAAAAACACAACAAAATCCCAAATAGTTCATATCCCAAGCTTTTGGATAAGGGCTGCTCAATCTGTATCTATTGTGATTCTGAAGTATACCTTATAGGCATTTATATTCAGTGCCTTTACATAGACATTTTGCTTGTAAGTAAGTGGCCCTAGGTATGTGCTGTGATTTTCCTACAATTTCCCAACAGCATTTTAGAATCTCATATAGATGACTTTCCGAGCAATGGAAAAACTGGAGAGGCAGATGACAACAAAATCATCAGAGACAGCTCCTGTGAATGTCCATACCAATGTTAATACAATCAACCACACATCAAAGTGATGGAGCTGAAGGAGTACAGATATATTTCTTTGTAAAACTGTAGCATGCTAGAGAGAGATAAGCCGAATGGGGAACCTTTCGATGCCTTGAGAATTTTTTTTGAATGTTTTTCTATTGTGACCCAAAAGAAAAGGTTTTTGTGAAGACTGGGGACTGGACAAGAAGCCAGTCAATCACGTTCTCTCTAGAGGGTAGCAGCATAGGAAAGAAATGCAAACAATGTTTGGCGCTTGCCCATCTTTCGCAAATAAAAGCAATGTGGGGATATCAGGGCTGGGATCTGCCCAGTATCTATCTGGTACACAATGTGACATGGTGCAAATTAAGCGTGTCACATCAGTAAAGTAGATTCTTCTTTTTAGAGCAAACTAAAAGAAATCAGTGTCTTTTTTGAAAAAATGGTGAGGAAGTTAAAGAAAGAATTCCTCTCCATTAATTAGAAGGGGAGGGGGGGATCAAAGGACAAATTAAGAAAAAAGCACTGCATTTTGCCCAATCAAAAAATAATAAAACATTATTTATATTCCGCTCTATCTTCCCAAAAGGAGAGGAAATCTTACTACTGATCTTAGAGCAGGGGTCCTCAATTTTTTAAGCACAGAGCTGGTTCACAGTCCCTCTGATTGTTGGGGAAGGGGTGACTATAGTCTGAAAAAAATATGAACAAATTCCTAAACACACAGCACATATCTTATTTGTAGTGCAATTTTTTGCAAGAATAATATACTATTTTAAAAGAACATTTTTAACCAACATTAACTTGTTAGTATTTAAAATGGAAACATGAGCCTGCTTTTGGCTGATGAGATAGTCAAGTTAATTAGGACTGTTGTTGTCATGTGCCTTCAAGTTGTTTCAGACTGAAGGTGACCCTAAGTCTAATGTTTAGGCTGGGTGATGGGTAAATGACCTTGGAAGGCCTTAGTTTGGGGAGCCCTGTCTTAGACCCTCCTTTCTGTATGTGTGTGTGTGTACGCCTTAAAAACACAAGTTGACTTATGGTGACACATGAATTCCACAGGGTTTGTTAAGCAAAAAGGCTCAAAGACAGCTTTGTTCGACCTTTACTCTACAGCACCTATGCATACTTAAATATTCTTCCCTGATCACATATTCCAACATTTATGCATTTATTTTCCCTAGAGCTGGAAAAGATATTGGACTATATTGTTTAAATGATCCAAGCTCTGATAAATTTGTGAGAAGAATCCTGCACAGATGGAAAGCATTACCGTTCAAGAGTTATTCTACACAAATTTCACACATGGTTGTGAAATTTTCTGTGCAGGGAAGAGCCTTTTTATTTCTTCATGACCATATTAGTTCTTGCAAAAGACAGGAGCAGAATTCAAAATGATCTCAAAAGATTAGCGAGATGGGCCAAAACTAACAAAATGAAGTTCAACAGTTACAAATGCAAGATACTCCACTGAGGCAAAAAAAAAATGAAATGCAAAGATACAGAATGGGGGATGCATGGCTCGAGGGCAGTACGTGTGAAAAAGATCTTGGAGTCCTCATGGACAACAAGTTAAACATGAGCCAACAATGTGATGTAGTGGCAAAAAAGCCAATGAGATTTTGGCCTGCATCAATAGGAGTATAGTGTCTAGATCCAGGGAAGTCATGCTACCCCTCTATTCTGCCTTGGTTAAACCACATCTGGAATACTGTGTCCAATTCTGGGCACCACAATTGAAAGGAGATGTTGACAAGCTGGAATGTGTCCAAAGGAGGGCAACTGAAATGATCAAGGGTTTGGAGAACAAGCTCTATGAGGAGTGGCTTAAAGAGCTGGGCATGTTTAGCCTGCAGAAGAGAAGACTGAGAGGAGACATGATAGCCAGGTATAAGTATGTGAGAGGAAGTCACAGGGATGAGGAAGCAAGCTTGTTTTCTGTTGCCCTGGAGACTAGGATGCAGAACAATGGCGTCAAACTACAAGAAAGGAGATTCCACCTGAACATTAGGAAGAACTTCCTGACTGTGAGAGATGTTCAGCAGTGGAACTCTCTGCCCAGGAGTATGGTGGAGGCTCCTTCTTTGGAGGCTTTTAAACAGTGGCTGGATGGCCATCTGTCAGGGGTGCTTTGAATGCAATTTTCCTGCTTCTTGGCAGGGTGTTGGTCTGGATGGCCCACGAGTTCTCTTCCAACTCTACGACTCTATGAAAAGAAAATGCTGCAATTGGGGATATTCCATGCAAAAGTTGCATGAGATTGATTAGCACTGCAAATGTTTTTTTCAAACACATGAAAATGTACTCAGGTTACGTGGTGGGATTACTAGGGCTAAACTGGTAAATTGAAGCTCAGGCCAGACAAAATACCAATAAAAGGTGGTTGAATGGACCTGGAAAATAATATTCTAGATGATACTTTAACTAGTCCTGCCATTCCAGTTCATAACTTATATAATCCCAGAGGACTGAATACTATTGGTAGTTGTTATTAGTGTAGATCAATTGAATCTGAACAGATAGACCTAAATGTTGCATCTTTATTTAACAATTGATTCAGTGAGTCTACTCCAATTGGAACTTTCAGTCGCAAGTACATCAGAATTTGAAATACAGTGATCCTCGCACAGTGTTTAAAAGTTTATAGTCTCAGGATTTGACCAATATAGTTGATGGACAATTGTTAAGGGGGTATCTTTGTTTTCTACAGGAAGAGCTTACAAGCAATTTCAGAACTAACGTCTTTGCCCTGTCTTCATTCCTGTGGCCTAGCAGAGGGCAAAGTATAGCAAAGTATAGTTCTAAGGACCATTTTTGTGATCCCAGCAGTCTCTAGTTTAAAAATAATTACCACTGAACACCCTCTAGGCTGCATGAGGAATTTCTGCCACATTCCTGAGTGATTTTAAGATCAAAAGATGTCTTTTTTTAAAAAAGAGAGAGAGAAATATAGGACATGAATAACAAGTGATTTGTCATCCACTCCCTGGAGATTAAAAAAAAGACAAGTTTTGTAGTGAGGGTGAAGAAGGTTATATGTAGCAGTTAAATGTTTTTCTATGAAGCAACAATTGCGACACTTGCTCTAGCTTATTTGTGGACTTTAAAAGGCTACAGTTTAGATGTACTATTTTATGAGACTATGCTGTCAAAGACAATAGGAAACATGAATTATCTTTCACCAGGGCCGTCACTGGCATAACTACTGGAGCCCAGCCACCACCACCATCATTCCTAGGCAGCGATGGCCTTGCCACTATTGTCCATGCCCAAGTAAGATTCAAACCATTGTTGAAAAACACAGTACCTCAGGCCAATCTTCAAAATAAGTTAAAAATGGACCAAAACATAATGCCTGGATTATTTGATTCAATATGGTTGCTATTATCCACTAGAATAGTCTAATGGATCAGTTGCATGTGGTAAGCTAGGACTTATATAAATCCCATTGACTCAATATGATTTATTTTGATAATACATCCCAGGAGGCTTAAGGATCACCTTGGCAGGGAATTCTGTCAAAGCTCTGGCTGGAATGAGGAAATGGCCAGAGCAGTGGACACAACAGCTCCAGAATGTTCCTTCTCACAGAGCAGAGCCAAACCAGCCCCTTGGTTTTCCAAGGAGTTGGCAGCGAGAACTTGAAGTAAATCTGACCAAGCACAGGCTAGAGTGTATTTGAAAGCCTACTCAATGGCAATGAAGGCAGCAGAGAAATCGTTCCTTGCTGCCACCATTGCATCTGCAAGGAACCACCCAGCTGAGCTGTTTCAAGTGGTCAGAGAGCTACTATATACTGGTCCTCAAGGGGAAATCCATAACCATTCAACAGCCTGCTGTGAAGAATTTGCAAGGCACTTTGCAGATAAAGTCGTCCTGATCTGTTCCGACTTGGATGCTGTTATTGATACAGTTCCAATATATGTAACTCTGGTTCCTGCTTGTACAGTGTTGATGGATGCCTTTCCATTTGTTCAGCCTGAGAATGTGGATCCTTGAGAAGCCAAATCTGGCCATTGTGGGAGATGCCTTAGTTACATCCCGTCCTGATTACTGTAATGTACTTTACGTGGGGTTGCTTCTGAAGAGTTCTCTGAAACGTCAACTGGTCCAAAGAGCTGCACCCCCCTCCCCCCGGTTGCAGCAGCTCAATTGGCTGCCAGTCTGTTACTGGGCACAATTCAAAGTGCTGGTTATGACCTTTAAACCCTAGATGGTTCAGGTCCAGGCTATTTGGCTGACCACATCCCCTTGCACGTAATTGCCTGGGCCCTGAGATCTTCAGGAGAGGCCCTTCTCTTGGTCCCACCTCCATCTCAAGCTCAGTTTGTGGGGACGAGAGAGCAGGCCTTCTCTCTAGGTGGCTGCCCCTCAACACTGGAAGTCCCTGTCCAGGGAAGCTAGAATTGGCCCCTCCCTGCTGTCCTTCCAGTGGCAGGTTAAAACCTTTTTATTCAAGCAAGCATTTAAAGATGAGGGTGTCTAAGATCTAGTGAGGGGGTGCTGTGGTTTTTAACTGTTTTGATGGATTTTAACTGGAAATTCTTTAATGCTGCTTGTGTTTAATTCTATTTAATGTTTGCATTTTTGTATATTTAAAATTGTATATTAATGCTTTTATGTCAAGCTGCTTTGAGTCCCCTTTGGGGAGCTAAAGCGGGGTAGAAATAAATATAATAATAATAAGTCTATTTTAGTTGGTTTTAGTAGGATTAGCAGTTGGATTTAAATCTGGAACCAGATTGTATGGAAGAAAAATGATTATTCAGTAGTATCCAATGTGTTTCTAAGCACACTCCAAGATTTTGTTATGACTTGCATCAGAAGAATTCCTATTTTGCACCCATTATCCATCCACATTCATACACCCTGATCAAGTTTTCTCTAACTTTTGATGCTAAACAGAAGATAACTGGAGAAAGGTCTTTTTTTTTTTTTTTGCCAGAGCCTAGCTTCACAGACTAGGGTTAACATTTCATAAGTCTTCTTACATATTTATTGTTTTGTTTCTACTATTATGATTGCACTTATAAATGTTTGCTGCTTTTTATGTTTGCTGTTTTGATGTTGTGAACCCTTTTTCATTGCAATATAGTGTTTTAAAGTATAATTAGTCTTAACTTTATTTTTGCTTATCTAATTTTTTGGCTTTTAGCTTTGGAGACTGGTATAACATTAGATGTATTGTTCCTCTAAGCTGTTTTATTGCTTACAAGTCAGCGTAGTGCTTTATATTTCTGTGCATTGGCAAGGCAAATGTGTGGCTTGGAAATATTCTAAATAATCTAACATTGTGATGGTCTGCACATGGAACATAATGAGTTGGACTGAAGGTAAGAAATATTTTGAATACTGCTCTACATCTGAAAAGTGCTGGTTTTCATATTATGCAGATTATTCTTTTTTTCTTTTTTCTTTTCAAAATATAAAAAAAATGTCTTTGTGTGTCTGTAGTCTGAAGTGGCACAGTGAATTCCAGGATCTCAATATTCTAGTTGTCACTCTAACCGCAGTTTTGATGCTCCAGACATTCAACACAATCCTAAATGTGTTTACTTAGAAGTCAGTCCTAGGAAACTATTTTACAACCCACTTTCCTCCCAGAAAGTGGGGTTCAAAGCAGTTCTAGGACAGCTCCTGTGATACTCAATTCTTTTAGATTTCCAACTTTAACAAATTAACAGTATTAACTATTCACATGACAGCCAATTTATGATTATTCATTATGGTCACAATCACAACAAAGAAACTAATTCCTACACTACTATCAGTGTAGAATATTTTTTACAACACACGGGTATGCAATAGAAGAATTATGGCACAAGATCAGTAAAGCTCTCTCCCCTCTTTCTCTCTTTGCATAAAAAAGACAGTCCAAGCAATCTGGGTGGTAGTTAGGGACTGGAAATGCCTCCCCACATGTGCGAGTTTAATTTCTGCAATAATAAATTTTGAGCTCAAGTAGAGGAGGACTTGGTCTATGAAGCCATTGCCATCCTGGCCCCACAAATAGGGAAAAGAATAACATTGGTGGGTAAAAGGGCTGCCACCCAGGAGGAACCATTTCCTAGTAAGGAATGGACTTTTTATCAGTCCTCGTTCTCCTTTCCGATATCCATTTATTGGACCAGTCTGAGCATTTGAGTGTTTGAGGAGACAGCAAGCATGTTAAATATGATTGTGTGGGATCCCTTAAGATATTCATAATTTTTCCACTTTCATGGGGATCTGGTTCTGCTAAACTTCAAATTAAAAAAAATCACATTTCACTGTAAACCAGGTAAAATCGCAATTGGAATAACCAAAACATCATCTGAAAAGACTCTTTCCAAAGTATGACAACACAGTTTACCACAGTGGTAATCTAGAATTTTCATGTATTGCATGATTGTTAGTTGTCATAGTCCAAATTGTTTCCTTGATATGAGCTCACTCTTTTTTTTTTTTTTGGTAAGATAAAAGAATTCCAAAGATAAAAGGAAGGAGGAAGAGGAAGAAGAAGAGGAGAATGGTTAGGCACTTCAAGCAACTTATTTGTAACCATAGCCCAAGGCCTCCCCCCCCCCCCAGATTCTTTGAAGCTGCAATAAAAATTACATAAAATATTCAAACTTGAATGAGCAATTTTACTTACTGTTTCTTGGATGCCAGCGTACTGCATTTAAATATGCATTACAGTAATGGAAGAGAAACTCATGTTTCGAGTGGAGAGCTGTGCCTTGAAGCAAGGGCATCAGATCATGTCCATCAATAATTCTGAATAAGAAAGCATTTCAAAATCAAAAAAAGAAACTTTATGCTGCTAGCCTGAAAAGAAACTTTATGCATTGCTTCTCTTTATAAATGCCACAAATACCATTGCAACAGAAATACCAGAGTGTCCAGGTCATCCCTCACAGCACTACAAGCGTTTGTATTTTTGTACTCAGTGGGTGAGCTACAGTTAAATCTGGCTCTCAGATGAGCACATCTGTACGGACATGTGCAAAAGATATATTTGTCTTATTTGCATGTTATGTTTTAGTTGTGCTTTAAACAAATTTCATTGCATCTCTACAAATTTAACATAAGAGCAGTGCAAAAAGCTGTTTCCCTCTTTGCATTAAACATCCAACCCATACATTATCTGAAACAATTTATGATGTCTATGCAAACTTTTGTATAAGAAATGCATAGTTCAGCTGTTCTTTTAGCCAAGCTTAGAGGCACAGTGCTTCCGCAAAACTAACAGCAATTTATAATTCAACAGATTATCTTTGGGAGGCAGTTAAAAATTCCACATTCCTGATTTGCTTGGTTTAGCCTGCTTTAATTCTTTTTAATTCACACACTATTCCAAATTATATTATTAATGTGGAGTTAGGAATGATGTCAGGAATTCTTCTAGAACTTATGCTCACTTTTTCAGCATTTCAATTTCTGAAAAATGAGTAGAGTTTAAGAACCAAGAACCACTTATACTTGATTTGAAACAATTGAGTGGAACTAATTTGTGTCAGTTTTTAAAAGAGCTTGGTTTTCTACTCTTCTCACAGATTATTAATTCCTTGAATATATGGGCTTGTCCTTTTAGAACACTATTCTTCCATAAGCTACCTCTGAATAATATCCTGACTTTGGAATTTAATACATAAAGTTATTAATTTGCTCATTTTAGCGATTTCATCTTATTTTCTAGATTCATGGATTAATGCTGGACTTCAAAATATTTTCAGTGAATTAGTTGTTGGAATTCATCAAGACATACCTTTCCATACACCACATTCAGTAAATCAGGAAAGCCAGCTGCCTCCAAAGAAGAAATATTCGAAATTGTGTAATATAGAAGGAACACTAATCTGTGTGATTTCTTTGAAATGTAACAGCAATGGGAGAGAGCAAACTTTTTGGATCCCAAATCAGATAGCAAGATTTGTGGAGCTGTGGAAAAATAAGTTTAGGAAAAAGAATAGACAAGCAGGTAAACTTGAACCATAGGATAAAACAGGAATGAAGGGAGTGATTCATTCCTTAGTGGAAGAAGAATACTTAAGTAGCCAGAGTCCTTCCAATATGCTTCCTTGTGGCCTGCATGAAAGCAAAATGTTTGAGTCTTTCTGGAGAGGTATTGTTTTGGATCCATTTTGACTGTTCAGTTATATTTCCTACTGATTATGTGTGGGAGTGGTTTCTATTGTATTATTATGGTATAATATACATAATAATAGAATTCAGGGTGAGCTACAATGAACCCCTTTGCAATTTTATCATGTATTACATATACTGTGTTAGGCCCTTTGTAATCATGAAGTTTTCTTCAAACACTCTGCAGTTCTTTCTCTCTCCTTTTTTCTCCTTTCCCGCCCTAATCATTTGATATATTACCTACCCATCTTTTCTTCCTATACAACTTGTATACACTTATATAAGTGAGGTAAGAAGTGAGCAGGGAAAAGCTAGCTTGTTATATTTGTGATCATTATAACAGGTGCTGATGTCCAGATTATATTTGGAATTCTTGACTCTTATGTGCAAAATCTGCGCTCTACAATTGACCTTTGCAGATTAGCAACTGATTTTTGGGAGGCTGAAAGAATGGTAAGAAAGCTCTAGCTCTGAGCTGAGGCCGCAATCCTTTTAACGGTTTTGTAGCTAATGTAAGGGAAATATTTATGTTAGATTAAGGTAATTTTAAAAGGACTAGCAAAAAGCCCTTTTGAAGAACCAGAAACAAAGTATGTCTCCCTATGGTCAACAATGGTCATTCCTTTCTCTGCATATTCCATGGCCTGGCCCAAAGTCACCATTCTGAGTTAATAATTTAATGGATTCAGTGATTCTACTTAACGATATTACTTATTATATTAATGAACTGATTTTCTATTTCTAACATTTAACACTAGTCATCAAACCTAACATTCAAAGGTGTGAGGAGGTGTCATACCAGAATTGTGAAGCAATGCAGATATTGCCAGAACCACGTGTAGTGAGGAGTTGAAAGGATTTTGGGTCCCAAAAAGCTCCAGCAAAAGCAAAGTCATTTCCTGTTGCTTGAGGAAAGTTAGGCAAGGAAGGTAAATAACAAAAAAGGTTTAGTAATAAGGCTACACCTTATATAATGGATAGCTCTAAAAACCTGTCAAGCCCCAGGCAGTTTTTCCTTCCTTTCTACCCTATACGTGTTTTCTCATGCTAAATGAGAAATGCGGCATAATTTCATATTTGCTAGTGAAAATGCCAGATCGGTATCTAATTCCATCTGGTATTTGTGTAATGACCAACTAGGAAACACTTACATGGTTACCTGTGCCTTCTTGATTGGCCAAAAGAGATATTGCCACATTATGAACTTCAGAATCTAACTAGACAATGCCTCGTCATGTGACTCTTTGGACAAATGACAGGCTGATCACATTTTCCATAATTTGATGATAAAGGAACTGCCTTTTTGGTGGTTAATGCATAGTTTTCATGCCATTTAGCTAAACTGACTAATGGTCAGTTTAACTATGCATCTAAACATATGCTTAAAAGGGTGCTAACTGTAATACATTTCACTATAAGCAAATTCCACAGAATCCAAATGCTTTCTGAGTATAAGCCCTGTTGAAATTATTGAAACTTGCTCTGTGTGAGACAATAAACATCATTTGATTTCTTTCATTGAGCTCTTTATTCTGGTGTTACGATTGCCACAACTCATTTTAAATCAAATGATTACTGTACTATTGTGAAACAAAAATTTGATACAAAAAAGATTCCTTCCTATGGGGGAAAATCCTTTCCAAGGGGCTAGGTTTCCATAAAAGTTGCACACGTCAAGATGACTGAACCAATGAAAGTATGGCAAAGTTACTGCTTGCCTTAAATATCCCAAGGTAGTGATGGATCTAATCTTGCACATTCTTTACCCTTCTTTTCCTGTCTTTCCCTACAAGCACTTGATAAATCATCAGCTGTAAAGAAGAATCTCTTGACAGCAGCTCTGCTGAAATGCCACTTTGGTTTGTCAGCTGGTAATTCTCTTCCCCTCAATTCCATTTTGTGCTATGTAAAATTAAATGCAGCTATGCTCTCTTTGCACTCAGAATAGTTTGGTATCAAGCAAAATATGATGGACTAAGTCATGTGCAAGCTAACTAGATTTAACATTCATCTTATAAATCCAGCAAGCACACTTAAAGATGAATACTCCATGTCCCCAAGACTATGTGGCTCTAAAGCAGAGAAAGTTCCTGATTTTGGAACTACGCCTTTCAGAATCATTTCTAGCTGGAGAATTTTAGAAGTTTTAGTTGGGTGGGCAATATCATTTTCTGTTCTACATCAGGGAGGAACGGATATTTGGAAAGTCCTGAATGCATCCTACAAGAAAGAAAGAGAGAAGGAAGGAAGGAAGGAAGGAAGGAAGGAAGAGCATGTAAAAAGGCTGGACTCCTAAAACCATCTATAAACTGCAGCCAAGCCAACTCTCCACATTCACTGGGGTTAGGGCTCAGGAGCCCCACAAAAGTGAAAAAATACAAATAATAAAATTGCTTTTTTTTACCTGAGAGAACATCTCTCCAGGAATCTCTAGGTTTTCTAGTGTGATTTCTATGCTCAGCATACGCCAGATCATACTGGAGGACTAACAGATTGCTAGCTATGTGTTTTGTCTAGGAAACTCTATGTTGTCTGGTATGATTCTGTAATCAATTTCAACCTGAACGTCATGATACAGTTGCATTGGAGGACCTAAAGACTTCTAAAGAAAACATTTTAATCAAATCCATGAATAATCAAATCTGCAAATGCCAAATCTACAAATGTGGAGGGGTGATTGTAGTAGGGTTGTAACTGAACCAGAAAACTTCTGTAGAGTAGCATATGCCAAGTTAACTAGCTTGCTAGCTGGAGCAAAGATTGGAAAAGATATTCTTAATTTAGATAGGTAAATCCGTTTTAAATTTGCAAGCTGCATATGAACACTACTTGTCAGGGCAGTATTACTTTAAACCTGTGGAGGAAAGTTCACAGCTGGTGATTTATTGATTGTATGTAAGAAAGAACAGAATGGTGTTGGCATCGTGCCCAAACATCTATAGCTTGATCAAAAAGAACATGTAGGACAGGTATAGAGAACTGTCAGGAAGAAAAACCCATCTTCTTAAGCTACAAAGAGGGGGGGGGGGCAATTAAAAATACTGCTACTGTGTTATTATAGAAGAGAAAGATCAAAGTCCTTGACGGTTCATGGGGAAAACCTGGAAATCTAGCTTTGGAGTGAAAATTGCCAAACACTGCAGTAGTGAAGAACAATAGAAAAATGTTTTCTTTCTGTATGACATGACTGTGACAAAGTAAGAGGCAGATAGTAGACAGACATAAACATACATAACACATGTAGCCTAGGGTTGTCCATCTGTACTGCGATGCATTTGATTCCTTACTTTAATTATCTCCTGTCCTGTCCAAATGTTATCTCATTTTACCTTAATACTATTCCTGTGCTGCAAAAATGTCGTAATGGAAAAATAAATTAGATGTAAAAACACATTGCTATAGAAAGTGTTGTATTCTTCTTTGTTATATATTTAAGGAAAGGCTTAAGTGTCAACCTATGTGAAATGATGTAGTCCTGGATTTTCCACATGATCATGTATGATTCTCCTCCATGCACTCACGAGATCCTGCATCCTTCATTAATAAGGAGATGTTCGCAGATTATATGTCCACTTCACTGAGAAGATCTGACAGCTCTTGTAAGGAGCAGGGACGGCTGGGGTGAGAGATTGATTTTCCATCATTTTGAGTAAAGCTCTGATTTTAGAGCTGAGCTAGGCAGAGTTGTATGTAGGGATGAAGAAGCTTTAAAAACTATGTTTAAAAGATCTGATCAACCAAACCCTGGAATAAACATCTGTGTGCAACTACAATTCAGTCATAAGATGAAGAAATCGCTCCTATAAATGTGTACGAGATATAATAAATAAAACTAAACTTAAGAGACATATGAGGTCTCAAAGTACTTTCAGTCCTACCAAACATGCATTTTTACAACAAATTTCATTGTCCTACCTGTCAGTAGGTAATTGGGCCCCAGCAAGTTTAACTATGGTGGGGAATATATCCATATTACTTGTTGGTTCATCAATACTTATATCAGGTTTCAACACTCCAGGCCAATAGAGAAGACCGGGGATTCGAATCCCTCCTTCCCAATTTGTAGACTTTCCACCTGAAAAAAAATCACAACCATTCAGCTTTGAACTACCTTTTACTTAAACACATCAAATATTGAAAACAAAGGAGCTAATTAATCCTTGAGTTTGCTTAACTATGCTTGGGAAAACTTTTGAGGATGGACCTTTTATACACTTACATAGTTAGTGTGACGCCGCGTGTGGCACCACCTATATGTAGAACTGTTAGTTGCAGGATATATTATGTCTGTTTACCTTGTATATGTATAGTTAAATTTCATTGGTTATTGGTCATTGGTTATTATAGCTGTCAATTTATTGTTGTTGTGCACCAATTGGCTTGTTTCCCCAGTTCATTTGTTTAGGCTCCACCCCTTCCAAGGGAAAAAAAGGTATCTCTCTCACCTTTTTTTACCTCACAAAAAAGGCTCATTAGATGGACGTGCGTAAAGCTTGGCCCAAAGCCCCTAGTCAAGTCATTTTTTACCACCAATTCTGAGGTTTTATCCCTGAGACTTATTCTTTATGTTCAAACCACCCTGAACGAAATTGGGAAGTCACAGGCGCCTTCACACCGGTTCTTTTGGCATCAGAGGAAGGTTTTGTCCTTCAACATAGGCCATTGGACTGGGGTTGTGTTTATTCCCGAAGAGGGACTCAGGCCGGTTCACAACATCATCATCATCATTCACAGCCATTGAGAGAGAGGGAACAGGAAAAGCTTCTCAGCTAATAGCTCCTAGGACCCTGGACTTTAGAGTTTGTATAGTATTTTTCCCTGTTGAAACATCTAGTTTTTAAAGAATTGGATTTCGCAAGAACAAACAGGTTTTCTACCAAATAGACAGTTAAAGGATAATACAAGGACAATCATAGACACCATCGAATACTACGAAAGACATAATGAAAAACAATTGGCTTTATTATTTATCGACGCGGAGAAAGCGTTTGATAAAATAAACTGGGATTATTTATTATCTTTTTCTTTTTCTCTTTTTTTTAAAATTATGTATCACAGAAAAAACTGCACAATAAAAACTATATATATAAAAAAAGAAACATCAAGTTTGTGCCTAAGAAAGATAACTCATTGTCAACAATAAATACCATTTCGAGTTACCTGTTGTGTTCTGGTCCTTGGGAGTTCCAGTTTCCCTAAAGGAGGGAAAGAAGCAATCCCCTGGGGAAAGATGTCACGTCCATGCCTCTTGCCTCTTTCTCTAAGAGCTATAGCCCCAGGCGCGACGGCACAGTTAGTATGTTTACCAAAGGACTGTGGACATTTTAGTCCAAATGTTTTGAAGTTTCAATTATTTATAATTATTTATTCTCGACCTCCGAAGAGGGACTCAGGCCGGTTCACAACATCATCATCATCATCACTTTATTTCTTAATTAGTCGCTCTCCACCAAGGTGCTCCGAGCGACTTACAATTTAAAACAGTTTATACACAATATAAAAACATTCAATATAAAAACATTCAACATAAAAACATTCAGCAGTGACTATGGCAAAATTTGATCTGGTTACTTAAATGCACAACCAAACAGCCAAGTCTTGAGTGCCTTTGCACAACAGGAGATTCATAGACAATAGTATAAAACATCACAGCCTCATAATACATTAATACATAAAATACGTTAAAATACAATCATACAATTACACAAGGCCAGGTCGTCAGAGTGAAATCACAATTCATCACCATCCGTCAGTGTGGTCAAGAGTTACTGACTCAGTCATCATTCTGCAAATGCCATATTCCAAAGCTAAGATTTTACCAGCTTTCTAAAAGTCAGGAGAGAAGGAGAAAATCTAATCTCCAGCGAGAGAGAGTTCCAGAGCCGAGGGGCCACCACCGAGAAAGCCCTGTCCCTCGTCCCCACCAGGCGCGATTGTGAGGGTGGTGGGACCGAGAGCAGGGCCTTCCAGAAGATCTTCACAACCTTGATGGTTCATAGGGGAGAATCCGTTCGGAGAGGTAAACTGGGCCGGAGTCGTTTAGGGATTTATAGGTCAGCACCAGCACTTTGAATTGTGCTCGGAAGCTAATTGGCAGCCAGTGGAGCTGGCGCAACAGAGGAGTAGTATGCTCCCTGTACCCCGCTCCTGTTAGTAATCTAGCTGCCGCTCGTTGGACTAATTGAAGTCTTCAGAGGCAACCCCACGTAGAGAGAGTTGCACTAGTCTATACAGGATGTAACCAGAGCGTGGACCGCCGTGGCCAAGTCAGACTTCCCAAGGTACGGGCGCAGCTGGCGCACACATTTTAATTGTGCAAGAGCTCCCCTGACCACCGCCGAGGAGAGCCAAGCTACTGGTGCACGAGGATGAGAAGTGATGTTATAGAATAGTATCTGTGTAACAGCTTTTACTCAGACTTTATGATGAGGTGGTTTAATTGTTAGACAAGGACTTTGAGTCCTTGCACAACTGGAAACCAACTGGTTTGACCTTGTACAAGTCACACACTCTCGTTTCCTAAGAAAGACAATGGTAATCCTCCTGTGGATAAATCTTGCCAAGAAAAACTTATAAAATGATCACCATTAACTTGGAACTGACTAGAAGGCATACAACACCAACCAGAGTTTGCTTCTGGCAGAAGGATAAGGTCTTTGGTTAGTTCCACTCTTTATATAGTTGGTCTTCCCCTTTCCAAAATCATCGAATCATAGATAGAATCATAGAATCAAAGAGTTGGAAGAGACCTCATGGGCCATCCAGTCCAATCCCCTGCCAAGAAGCAGGAATATTGCATTCAAATCACCCCTGACAAATGGCCATCCAGCCTCTGCTTAAAAGCTTCCAAAGAAGGAGCCTCCACCACACTCCGGGGCAGAGAGTTCCACTGCTGAACGGCTCTCACAGTCAGGAAGTTCTTCCTAATGTTCAGATGGAATCTCCTCTCTTGTAGTTTGAAGCCATTGTTCCGCGTCCTAGTCTCCAAGGAAGCAGAAAACAAGCTTGCTCCCTCCTCCCTGTGGCTTCCTCTCACATATTTATACATGGCTATCATATCTCCTCTCAGCCTTCTCTTCTTCAGGCTAAACATGCCCAGTTCCCTAAGCCGCTCCTCATAGGGCTTGTTCTCCAGACCCTTGATTATTTTAGTCGCCCTCCTCTGGACACATTCCAGCTTGTCAATATCTCTCTTGAATTGTGGTGCCCAGAATTGGACACAATATTCCAGATGTGGTCTAACCAAAGCAGAATAGAGGGGTAGCATTACTTTCTTAGATCTAGACACTATGCTCCTATTGATGCAGGCCAAAATCCCATTGGCTTTTTTTGCCGCCACATCACATTGTTGGCTCATGTTTAACTTGTTGTCCACGAGGACTCCAAGATCTTTTTCACACCTACTGCTCTCGAGCCAGGCGTCACCCATTCTGTATCTTTGCATTTCATTTTTTCTGCCAAAGTGGAGTATCTTGCATTTGTCACTGTTGAACTTCATTTTGTTAGTTTTGGCCCATCTCTCTAATCTGTCAAGATCGTTTTGAATCCTGCTCCTGTCCTCTGGACTATTGGCTATACCTCCCAATTTGGTGTCGTCTGCAAACTTGATGATCATGCCTTCTAGCCCTTCATCTAAGTCATTAATAAAGATGTTGAACAGGACCCAGGACGGAACCCTGCGGCAATCCACTTGTCACTTCTTTCCAAGATGAAGAGGAAGCATTAGTGAGCACTCTCTGTGTTCGTCCACTTAACCAATTACAGATCCACCTCACCGTAGTTTTGCCTAGCCCACATTGGACTAGTTTCCTTGCCAGAAGGTCATGGGGGACCTTGTCGAAGGCCTTACTGAAATCCAGGTACGCTACATCCACGGCATTCCCCACATCTACCCAGCTTGTAGCTCTATCGAAGAAAGAGATCAGATTAGTCTGGCATGACTTGTTTTTGATAAATCCATGTTGACTATTAGCAATGACTGCATTTGTTTCTAAGTGTTTGCAGACCGCTTCCTTAACAATCTTTTCCAGAATCTTGCCCGGTATCGACGTGAGGCTGACCAGACGGTAGTTGTTTGGGTCATCCTTTTTTCCCTTCTTGAAGATTGGGACCACATTGGCCCTCCTCCAATCTGCTGGAACTTCTCCCGTTCTCCAAGAACTCTCAAAGGTGGTTGCCAATGGTTCCGAAATGACTTCCACTAGTTCCTTCAATACTCTGGGGTGTAGTTGATCTGGCCCTGGGGACTTGAACTCATTAAGAGCGGCCAGGTATTCCTGGACGACTTCTTTCCCAATTTGGGGTTGGATGTCCTCCAATCCCTCATCCACTCCATCTTGCTGAGGTTGAAGACTCTCTTTTTGTGAGAAGACCGAGGCAAAGAAGGCATTAAGTAGTTCTGCCTTTTCCCTATCCCCTGTCAGCATTGCCCCATCTTCTCCTCGAAGAGGTCCTATCGCCTCCTTGTTTTTCCTTTGTCTACTGACATAAGAATAGAAGCCTTTTTTATTGTTTTTAATGTCCCTGGCAAGCCTGAGCTCGTTTTTTGCTTTAGCCTTGCGGACCTTTTCCCTACAGGTGTTGGCTATTTGTTTGAATTCTTCTTTGGTGATTTCTCCCTTTTTCCACTTCTTGTGCATGTCTCTTTTGTGTCTTAGCACAGTTAGAAGTTCTTTGGACATCCATTCTGGCTTCTTTGCACTTGTCCTATTTTTTCTCTTTGTTGGCACGGTTTGCAATTGCACCTTGAGTATTTCACTCTTGAGAAATTCCCATCCATCCGTAACTCCCTTGTCTTTTAGTATCTGTGTCCACGGAATGCTGCTCAGCATTTCCTTCATTTTTTGGAAATCTGCTCTCCTAAAGTCCAAAATGCGGGTTTGAGTTGTCTTAGTTTTGGCCTTCCTTTGTACCTCAAATTGCAGGAGCACATGGTCACTTGCGCCTAAGGATCCTACTACTTCGACCGCATCGATCAGGTCCTCCGCATTTGTTAGGATGAGATCAAGAGTAGCCAATCCCCTTGTTGCCTCTTCTACCTTCTGGACCATGAAATTGTCTGCAAGGCAAGCGAGGAATTTGTTGGACCCTGTACTCTTGGCCGCGTTTGTTTTCCAGCAAATATCGGGATAGTTGAAATCGCCCATGACTATTACATCTCTTCTCTGTGCCTCTTTGGTCAACTGTTGGCAGAAGACTTCATCAAGTTCTTCCTCCTGGCTTGGGGGTCTGTAGTAGACGCCTACAACGACATCTTTCTGAGTCCCAGTTCCCTTGATTCTTATCCAGATGATTTCAAGCTGGTTTCCCAGATTGCTGTCTTGAATCTCTTCTGCAGCATAAGAGTTTTTGACATATAAGGCTACTCCTCCTCCTCTCCCCTTTGTTCGGTTTCTGTGAAAGAGGTTATACCCCTCGATATCTACATTCCAGCGATAGGAGTCATCCCACCAGGTTTCAGTGATCCCTATGATATCATATTTGTGGTGTTGTGCTAAAAGTTGGAGTTCGTCTTGTTTATTTCCCATGCTCTGTGCATTAGTGTAAAGACATGTGAGCCCCTGAGATCTTCCCTTGAGCTGTTTAATTGGGATTATTGTGCTTTTGGTACTTGGTCCTTGTTGTGTTTGTGCAGCCCTCCGTTTAGCCTTCTGGCGATTCCCAGACATTATGGGTAAAGTAGTGTTCACAAGGCTGTTGTCCCCCTTCCCCGGTGGACCTAGTTTAAAGTGCGTCTAATGAGGTTTGCGAGTCTGTGAGCAAAAAGGTGTTTTCCTACTTGTGTGAGATGCACCCCATCCCTTGCCAGTAGGCCATCCTCCTGGAAAAGCAGGCCATGGTTGAGGAAGCCAAAGCGTTCCTCCTGACACCATTTTCTAAGCCTGTTATTGACCTGTACTATTTTTCTGGCTCTTGTGGGTCCGTGTCTTACAACTTGTAGAAGTCTTGGATAGCAACCAGGTAAGCTCTCTACGTGGGGTTGCCTTTGAAGACTGCTTGGAAGCTTCAAATGGTCCAGCGCTCAGCAGCCAGGTTGCTAACAGGAGCGGCACTCAGGGAGTATTCTACTCCTCTGTTGTGCCAGCTCCACTGGCTACCAGTTTGCTACCGGGCACAATTCAAAGTCCTGGCTTTAGTCTATAAAGCCCTAAACGGTTCTGGCCCTACTTACCTCTCCGAATGCATCTCCTCCTATGAACCGACTAGGACACTAAGATCATCTGGGGAGGCCCTGCTCTCGGTCCCGTGTGCATCACAGGCGTGCATGGCAGGGACGAGAGACAGGGCCTTCTCAGTGGTGGCCCCTCGGCTGTGGAATGCCCTGCCTGCAGATATCAAGTTAGCCCCCTCCCTGCTGGCGTTTCGGAGGAAAGTGAAGACCTGGCTGTTCGAACAAGCATTTGATTAAACAGTGTAATTGAACATAGGAATACGGAATAATGGATGATGAGAATGGATTCTGATTTTACTGTTGAGGTGCTAATGATTGTTATACTGATGTTAATGATTTATGTGATAATTGTTTTTAATTGCCCTATACTTGTTTTGTGATATTTTGTACTGATGTTGTTCACCGCTTTGAGTCACCTGAGGGCTGAGAAAAGCGGTATAGAAATAAAGTAAATAATAAATAAATAAATAAATAAATAAATTTGTTGGGGCTGCAAGAGACTATAACAAGGAAGGAAAATGAGCAAACTCACATTCCACACGTAAGTTCCTTTCAAAGCTTTTTGTCAAGAGATGTAGTCATAAATAGAAGAGAGAATCCAACTAAACATTAAAGGTCTTAAAGTTTTAGCAAGAATTTGGTTACACAAGGTTAGGTTTGCAAAATTTTGTTAATCTTTGAATGTAGGGACTTGAACTGTATGAGGGTGGTTCTACACAGGCCATATAATGCACTCAGAATTCAGCTTGAGAGTGGGGCATCCACAAAATACATACTACAAATGCACATTGTGGCATGCATCAAGCCAAAAGCACTGTGTTAAAAAAAATCACCAGAAAATTGAGAATAAGGCAGATAATGTGCCGCAGCCCGAGTATATTCCATGCTGAGCTATCTTCAGTCTGGAAAATGTGGAGAACTTGTCAGGGCACCTCTAGCCCTGAAGCACTTTTAAAGCACTAAAACACAGCTGTCCAGAAGGTAAACAATTACACTCCCTGGAGAAGAAACCACATAATTCCCATTGTAACCCTTGCTTTCCACCCTTTTGTTCTCATTTCCTGGGCCCTGCCATAGTCCTGCTGATCCTGAATGGACATGGATATGCATCATTCCAATCTGCAATCAGTTAATATTGTGGCCACTGTTCCAGACTTGAACTGGTTCCTGAGGCATTTGTGTAAGCACTGCACAGTGAAACTGGTCCTATTAATCCACTCCCAAAGTAATTATAGTGTCTATAGAATCAACCCAGGTCTCTGATCTAAATAATATTGAGATAATGACGATATAAAATCTCATGTGAAAGCATGGGAACAAACACCAACACAAAGAATAACTGGCAGAATTTCTGAGAACATATACTATCTAGAATAATCTCTATATACATATCTGTTATGATAATGGTTACTGTTGAATTCAATGGGATTTCTTTTTCAGGAGACATAGGACTTTTTTTTTTTAAAAAAAATAAGACACACACTTATCTCATTTCAAACTGAAATGAGTTTGAAAAAGCAAAATAACCAACTGAAAGGGATCCCAGTGCCTTCCAAACAGATAGTGAAAAATATTTAAGAAACACTAGATGAAAATATTTTGATGTGAAGTCAAGTTCATTTTTTGTTTATTTGTTTGTTTGTTTGCTGTGTAGTTTTACATGAATTACATGACTCAATCATGTAATTCAGGGACAGCAGCCTTGTATCCTCCAAAAGTTCTGTACTATAACCCAGATAAGATAATAGCAAGTATGGTCAATGGGCATGGTTTATGCGCAATGTAGTAGAAAATATCTGAGGGTGATCCCATTTTTTAAACCAGGCTGCTTTAATTTCAAAATATATTCTTTATTCTTTATTTCCATTGTATTACTTTGTTTAATTGTTATTGTGATATTAAATTTCTTTGGGAGCTCCTCTTGTGGTCAAAATGTAATATAATCATTTCATAAATACGTAAGTGAAAACACTGTAGATAACTTCTGATTTTACCAAAGCCTTTGGTTGTGATTATCCTCACAACTTCAGATTTCAGTTCAAATAACTGATGTCAAGATTTTGATGCAACTAAGCTAGCTCGAGACAGCTACTTTATTTTCAAAAGCTTTTTATACATCATTCTGACTCAGATCTAGCTGTATACCATGTTAAATGATTGAATTCCAATTGTGAAGAACTTTGGAGAGCTTTCAATTTAGGCTAGTGCCAATTACCACTGAGTAGATTTCAGCATCTTAGATGAGAGGGTTAATTGGTTAGACTCATATTCATTTGTTCTAATGTTGAAGAAACACTTTGATAAGGATTCTCCTTATCAAAATCACCATAGTGACAGAAAAGTACAGTCTGATTTCTGTTTCTATAAACTGACAATAGCATGTTTCAAATTAAAATTTAAAGGGTACATATACCTAAAACCATGAAATGTCTTTTTTGTTTTGTTTTTGTTTTGCATACTTATGAAAAGGAAATATTTTGTATTTGGGACTTAGGGGTATCTGAACTCCAAGATTTTATTTATTTATTTATTTATTTATTATTCGAACTTATATGCCGCCTCTCCCCTGGGGCTCGGAGCGGCTTACAAGAATGGCTAAAATCTAACACAATTTGAAAACAATTTAAAACAGTTTAAAAACAGCAATATCAAAAGTCAGAGGCCTGTCGAAACAGGTATGTCTTACATGCCCTGCGGAAAGCTAATAAGTCCCACAAGGCACGGACTTCAGGTGGCAGAGTATTCTAGAGTGATGGTGCCACTGCTGTAAAGGCTCTGTGTCTGGTTGCTGTTAGATGCAAGGTCTTGACACTGGGAATTTCCAATAGATCTTGGTCCTCAGAACGGAGGGATCTCTGGGGTTGGTAGGGGGTGAGGCGGTCCCTCAGGTACATTGGCCCCAGACCATGCAAGGCCTTAAAGGTGAGTACCATCACTTTGAAAGTGATCTGGTGCTCAATTGGTAACCAATGCAGCTATACTAAGATTGGTGTTATGTGACATCTCATCGGAATTCCTGCAAGAAGCCGAGCAGCTGCATTTTGTACCAACTTGAGCTTCTGGATCACCGACAGAGAAAGGCCAATGTAGAGGGCATTAGAGTAGTCCAGTCTTGAGATGACCATGGCCTGGATCACCGTAGCTAGGTCGTCCCTGGACAGATAGGTGCCCAGCCGTCTAGCCTACCGCAGATGAAAGAAGGCGGTCCTGCTAACGGCAGAGACCTGGGCCTCCATTGTCAGCAGAGGGTCCAAAAGGACTCCCAGACTCTTTACCAATGATGGCGGGTGTAGCGCCTCGCCATCCAGGGTAGGCAGCTGGATATCCCCACTGCCCGGTTGACCCAGCCATAGGATCTCCATCTTTGCTGGATTCACCCTCAACCTGCTGGCACGCAGCCATCCAGTAATGGCCTGGAGGCACTGATGGAAATAATCGGGTACAGAGTCCGGTCGGCCTTCCATCTTCAGCACCAGCTGAGTGTCATCAGCGTACTGATAACACTCAAGCCCAAAACCTCGAACCAGCTGAGCAAGTGGTTTCATATAGATGTTAAACAACAGAGGGGAGAGAATGGCCCCCTGAGGAACCCCACAAGATAGAGGGGACCTCTCAGAGACCAGGCCTCCCCTCTCCACTCGCTGTCCACGGTTGTGAAGAAAGGAGGACAGCCAATTTAAAGCTGTCCCCCTGACTCCAACAGCAGCAAGGCTGTGGGTCAAAAGATTGTGGTCGACTGTGTCAAATGCTGCTGTGAGATCCAATAACACAAGCAGTGCTGACCCGTCCTGGTCAAGCTGGCATCGAAGATGATCCGTGATGGAGACCAGCACGGTCTCTGTCCCGTGCCCTGCACAGAAGCCAAACTGGAAGGGATCTAGTCTGGCTGTGTCATCTAGGAATTGCTGCAACTCCTCCACTGCTGCCCTCTCAATCACCTTGCCGAGGAACGAGAAATTCGAAACTGGGCGGTAACTGGAGGGAACCGAACAATCTAAGTCTGGTTTCTTCAGCAGTGGAGAGACCACCGCCTCTTTTAAACCCTCTGGAAAAACTCCTTGCTCAAGGGAGCTGTTTATAATCTTCAACAGAGGGTCACCTAATACCTCCAAGCAGGATTTCACCAACCAAGAGGGACATGGATCGAGGGAGCAAGTGGTCGGTCTAGCTGCAGCTATGAGTCTATCGACAGCCCCTGCATCCAGCGGGATGAACCGGTCGAGGATGGGCCCAGCAAGTGGCCAGGGAGTCTCAAGTTCTCTCACTGTATCAATTGTGGCAGGGAGGTCCCGGCGAAGTAGCGAGATCTTGTCTGCAAAATAGCTCTGAAAAACCTCGGCTGAAGGGGCCTGATCACCACTTTTTGGGATGGTAAGAACCATCATTAGAGATCGAATTATTTTGAACAATTTTGCTGGGCGTGAGCTAGCAGGCGCTATCAAAGAAGCATAATATACTCGCTTTGCCTCAGTGATAGCATGCTCATAGGACTCCCTAAATGCCTCATAAGCCGATCTCGATGCTCCGTCACGGAGTTCTCATCACACACCCTCTAGCCGTCTCTTTTTCCGCTTCATCAGTTGAAGTTCCTTGGTGAACCAAGGAGACCGATTTCGGTGGGGTCAGAGAGGGCGGCTAGGGGCGATCTCGTCGAGTGCACTTAATAGCCTTAAGGTTAATGTGTCCACCTGCACATCGATCGAGTCGCTGGCAGGCTCCAGATCTCTCAGAGCATTCCGGAAGCTACTGGGTTCCATAAGTCTCCTTGGGCGAGCCCAAATTGGCTCAGCGCCCTTGCAGGGTGGGTAAGCATGCTCCAACCGGACTTTCAGGGTGCAGTGATCTGACCATGGAACCTCTATTGTGGAGGCTTGGGTCACTTGAATTCCTGCGCTGAAAATCAAATCTAGCGTGTGTCCTGCCTGATGCGTGGGCCCAGTACTACAAAGTGAGAGTCCTAGTGTCTCCATGGTAGACACTAGGTCCATAGCCGCTAATGAACAAGAGTCTGCATCAGCGTGGACATTGAAATCCCAGGACGATAAGTCTGGCGAACCTCAAGGACCACTCCGACACAGTTTCAAGCAGCTGGGATAGGTTGTCTGATGATGATGACTGTATGCAAATGCAATGAAATATCTTTGAGAAATATATCCTCCCATCTATTTCAGAGGTGGGCAAAGTGTGGCTTTGCAGGTATTATTAGACTGTAAAACCACTCATCATATGTTATATTGGTTTGGGCTAATGTTTTGCCACAGTAGACATTGTTGGACTATATTACTATTTACAGTATTAGTCATGGTTGTAGTCCAACAACATATGGAGCATTGCATTTTGGACACAGCTGCTCTACTCCCATCTTACTTGATGGGCATACTGATAATGATCTAGAAAATAACCCTTTTGCCATAAATAGGCTATTGGGTTGTCTTCCTACACATGCGTTGACAATGACTATCTTCACCACAATATTCCAAGTTCTCTAAAGCTGCTTTTTCAAGATTGTCTAAAACAAAATGAAAGCAAGTAAGAAAGAAAGATGGAAAGGGAATGCTCTGTGGAGTAAAAATGATCTAACTGAGTCACTCCAGTCCAGCACCTGATGGACAGCATCCGGACTGCCAGGATCTGGACTGCCTTGAACATAACAGACATGTTAAAAATAAAACTTGATTTTTCAAGATTGAATGCTAGAATATAAATGCCATGAAAGAGGGAATCATGCATTTCTCTGAATTTATGTGCATCTTTACAGATGTTGCTGGAGCAGTGTGGAAATGAATACAGCCACAGGAAAATAGCAGCCATGTCACTATGGTAACATACACATTGGCACTTAGAAATGGGACATTCTGCTTTTATTTATGCCCCCTCCCCACTCCTCAGCAGTAACTAGTACTGTAATTTCATTTAAAACATTGCATTACAATTTTCCACATTTCTCTTTTAATGGCCTAATCATACAAACTTTGAATGATACAGAATTATACACTCAGCCATTCCTTTAATTTTTTTCTGAATTTAAATTCTTAAAATACTTCATAAACAGATGCAACCAGCACTTTGATACGTCTGCCTAGACTCTCTTGAGCCTGAGGAGCTCATTAAACTAATTAGATACCCAATTTCAGGAGCTGATGTAGCTCTTTACCTCTGATACAAAAACCAAACCCTTACATCCATTTATGAATTTATATGAGATGTTACATTTAAAAATCAAGAAATGAAAATAGAAAGCATATAAGCAGAATAATATCTGTTCATATAGTGCTGTGTTTTTTGGTACCTAAAACAAATTTGAGATCTCATAGAGGTTTGGAATGGAGAAGACACAATGAAACTGATCGCCTCCTCTCTTCTTTTTTTCTCAAGGAAAAGAAATATTACTTCTCTAACAAACCTATAACCTTGTTTATTAACATCACCTCTGTATAAACAGACCAATTTGGTGGGCATGTTTTGTTCAGATCAATATCCAGTATTTAAGTCAGAGAAAGCCATCTCACCCTTTCATTTCTGATTCATTCATTCATTTTGTCTTAACCAATAGCATGTGACTTTTATGGCAGTCCTTTAGAGATTTTTTAACTGCCGATCTGCTTAAAGTATTCACTTGTTGCTGTGTTTTTTCAAGTCATATCTAAACGGAACCTATTATGATGTTTGTTTGGCAAGATTTGTGCAGAGAGATTTGTCATTACCTTCTTGAGGCTGATAGGGTGTGACTTGCCCAAGGTCATCTAGTGGGTTTCCATCTAGTGGGTTTCCATGGCCAGCCCTGGTCTTTCAAACCATTTTAAATAATGCAGTATCCATCTATGGTCAAGATTGCATGCACTGTTCTATAGGGCTCATGTAAAAATGGCAACCATAAAAGGTCTCTAAGCACCACTCATTTACACAAATCTGTTAGCAGCAATGTGCAGTGTTTACAGTGCACTCTGTAGAAAATGCTTCAGCTGTACTACACAAAAAAGGAAAATCTGTCTGTTTAACAAGCCTTTCATATACTGATTTATTATCATAATGTTTGGCTTTTACACCTATTTTATATACCTATGTACCTGGGGTCATGTGAAAATGTATTGGATTCAAAAAGTCACCATGAAAAAGTTTATCAAGCTCTGCTCTAGTGAAAACACATAACCATGTGTATCATATGCTAAGATATGCCAAAATGAAAATAAGCTCAGTAGCCTTGTAGTTGATAGTATTCTTCCTTATAGAGTTTCTTTAGTATTGGAATCTTTTGTACTGGCAAGTAAATAAATAAATAAGTTTCCATCCCTACCTCAACTGAACTGCCCAACATGCAAATCTCTGTGGTACACCATTACTTCATTGTTCATTATCTCTCCAGTTTTTACCACTAGTGCAGCTTAGTGATTGGGTGGTTAAATTACTTTAAGCGTTCATCTATACTGTAGAATTAATGCAATTTGACATCACTGTAACCGTCAGAGCTCAATGCAATGTTTTGGAATCGTGAGAGTTGTATAAGGTCTTTAGCCTTTTGTGCCAAGGAGTGCTGGTAACTCATCAAACTACAATCCCTAGAATTCCATAGCACTGAATCATGGCAGTTAAACTGCATTAAGTTTACAGTGTAGATCCACTCAAATATTTCCTCTAAATGTTAAAGGTTTTATCAAAGAGGCAGAAGACAATCCTTGTTTAGTAGTTGCTTTGCTTTGTACTAACATTAATAATCACAGTCTTATTCTAAATGCTTGTTTGGATTTTTTTTAATTGAAGGGTTCCAGAACATTTGCAATTGCACAATTAGCAATTCTAATTTTGTGGGATAGTTAATAACTTGTACCTTTATATATTCCATTACAGCCACCATGGACTTCTCCACTGCTTGCAATTTCTTCAATATGTGCCCCTTGATCGGAGGTAAAGTACACAAGTGTCTGCATGCTTAGGCTCAATTGATCTAAAGTCTGAAGAATTTGTCCTTTAGAAACAAAAGGAAACAGAATGAAAATAATGCAGTCTTTCAGTTCAGTATACATGATAAATATCTTGAGCAGCTGCTTTTCCATAAAAATACTATCATTTAGATCAACTTCACACTAAGCAGAACACCTGGGCAAGATGTTTTGTTTAATATGAAAAACATCCCTGATTCCAGGTATATTCTAAGATTCAAAATAGGACATGTGCATCCAAGGGATTCCATACTTTCAAAATGATTGCTTTTGAGCAATTAATCTCTTGACAAAGATTTTTCCATATGATTAGTACAACTGCTAAATTGTGTATTTTTACTGCAAGTAAATTGTGTATTGCTAAATTGTTTGTAGATCCACTATAAAAGCAGAATCCAATTATATCTATATAGATATTTACTAGAGAGAGCTATTTAGAGAGATACAGATCCAGAGCGGCATAGTGGTTTTAGTGTTGGACTATGACTCTGGAGACCAGTGTACTGCACTAAAACATGAAAAATCACTAGGTGGAATTGGCTCTCGGCACCAGAATACCTTGTAATGAGTTCACAACAGGGTCACCATAAATCAGAAATGACTTCAAAACCACATAATGCTGTACTGCTATATAGAGTCTGGGCCACTCTGATTCTATCCCAACTAGGTTCGGGGATACACTGAAGAAAAATTAAGCCACTAATGAATAACAGTAACAGAAGTTCTCACATGTTCCTTCAGAAGGAAGTATATTTAGCTGATATATGTCTGCTCTCCAGATATATGTGAGATATATGCTCCTTGGTTACTAGATCTCCTAGAAGTGCAGTCTCTTTAACTTTATGACGGAGTCTTTTCACATACACATACACACACAAACACACATCCAAGCCATTTTGCCAGCAAGCATGGAGGAACGACAGGCATGCGGAGCAACTCTGTTGCCCCATACACTGCTCCGTTATGGTGACACTTCCATTATTGTATGGGAGGGGGGCCTCCTCCAGAAGTTGAAGGATGTTGTGTGATGGGCTGCGTGCCCATTCATCCCTCAACTAGCTGGCAAGCATCCTAGGATGCTTAAATTGGTAAGTGCAATGAGGTCCTAAGACAAAGGAATACTCAAACATTGGGAGGGCAGGTAGTTGTATATGCCACTAGAGGCTGCTTTTTGAGAGTCACAGTGAAGCTCATGCTTTCTTCTGATCACTGTAATCAGAAGAAAGAAGGGTTCTTGTGATGATGTGAATTGGGGAGTAGACTTATTAATAGAAGGACTCATTAGCCAGCCACACACTAGTTGCAAAAACGTGCACTATCTTACACAATATATTTTTGGGATCCTACAAGAAGTTATATGGAACTCATAAAGAAAAAAAAGATTAATTTATGATGTATTGTTGTTGTTCATTCGTTCAGTCGTCTCCGACTCTTCGTGACCTCATGGACCAGCCTACGCCAGAGCTCCCTGTCGGCTGTTACCACCCCCAGCTCCCTCAAGGTCAGTCCAGTCACTTCAAGGATGCCATCCATCCATCTTGCCCTTGGTCGGCCCCTCTTCCTTTTGCCTTCCACTTTCCCCAGCATAATTGTCTTCTCTAGGCTTTCCTGTCTCCTCATAATGGAAAACCAAAACATGAGTTGGCAAGCAATATCAAAAGCTAATGGTAGCAAAAGCTAATAATGAGGAAGAATAAATACACTAGGAGAGGCTGCAGTAGTTTGCTTTTTTTTTAGCCTACTGGGAAAAGAAAGATTTTGCTCCCCCCCCCCCCCCCCAAGAGTATAAGCTACTCTTGCATATTGATCTCAATTTGCAACCACATAGTCAACTATGGGGAAACTGGGAAGAAAAACACAAAATGGGCAAATATCACACTCCAAGTCCCAGCATGGGAGGAAGGTGGAATATCAATAAAATGAGGTACTTTTGTCCTTTGAAGTCAGTTCGTACCAATTGAATTAAACTGAGGTCAAAGTGGGAAGAAGAGAGAGAGCATTTTTCAAGCAGCTGAAATAATGGGACAACAGAGGATTAACTGAGACTATCCTAGCTAAATTGGGACAGCAGGAGGGGATTTAGGCCTTCAAATCATGAAAAAAATAAAAGACAAATTAGAAGACCAAGTTCATTTCTCTCCCAGGTTTTCAAAACAGAACCAAGTACAGGGAGAGTACTAGAAAATGCCCAAAGAGGACAATCCTTAAAACTGAACTTATCTGGTATCACAAGATAAATCTCATGGCTGAAATCATTAGATACAGAAGAAAAAGAAACTTTGTAATCAGTTACCAAAATCCAATATTTAGCTCATCTAGATTAAATCCACACAATCACTGAAACATACATAAGTGTACCTTTAGTATATTTGCATTGATTTAGTGGGTTTAGATTGAATTAACAAATGAATTGAGTCAATGTCTGCATGATGGAGCCTAGGAAAATGTTTCATCAATAACTGTTTAAAAATAATAATTAAACCTTGACTCTGAGATAGAAATTCTCCTGAGGCATAGTTGTATTTTTAATAGTTGAATGAGTATTTGAACTTAGGTTCAAAGCCACCTTTCCAGACACTGCAGCCCAGATCATGATTAGGAAATAAACATGATTTGTTACAGAGAGGCCATCCCTTTCAGGTTTCTGTTCTTTCCACTGTATATCAAAACAGATTGCCATAGATTGCAGTCAAATATATTTATTTCTGGGCCTTTCCTCTAATCTATATTTAACTACACATCTCTCTTTTCTTAATACTTTTCTTAATACTTCTCCTTTTCCATGTCCAGGTATTTAAAATGGGGACGCCTCCATGTTTACTTATGCTTACTGTCGCATTCATGGCTCAAAAAGCATGCATAGCATTTTACACACTAAGTATTACTCACATTGTGGGAGGAAAAGAACAAAAGAAATAGAAGCAATAATTTCGAACACTCAATAAATATTTAATATGGGTCCATAAGAGGGCAGATCAGCTACTCAGAATGGTTTTTCTCTGCACTGGAAAAATGACAGATATTTTGTTCCACCAATGTGCCAAATCAAAAGGGTAAGCCGCATCTGCTGGGGTCCACAGAGGCTTTAGAAGTCTTTCCATTTCTTTGGTGCAAGCCTTGATCTCTGTAATGGCCTGGCCACAACAATCTAAGAATCTAAAAGAATTTGCAGAAATTTAACCAGTATATACAAAAGTAATGAGAAGATGACAATGTGATCATATGCTCAAATTGTCCTCATTTGGAAGGGATAATCTTGATTAATTCTGTTGTTCTAGTTTTTCTAGTTTGTCTCTCTTTTTCCCACCTTGCCACATTTTCTTTATTTTACTTCTATTGGTGCCAAATGAATTAAAAGTAGAGAGAATTCAGTGGGAAAGAAGACAGGGATGAAGCAGAATCCCCATAGGAGTCAGTGAATGTAAACGGTGGGGTTGGTTGATCCAAAAAATGGTTCAAAACTTGTTTTGGAAGTAGGGGGCACTGGTGGTTTGATTTGGAAAGGAATTCTGATTTTTTCCCCCCAAAAATTCAAAACTTTCTGAAATTTCTGAATCACTTCGTTAATGGCGGATGCAATAGCGCAATACATGAAAAACAGCAAGTGGCACTGGGCAAACTTCAGGGAGTTCGCTTTCCCTCATTTTTAGACCAATCCTGGCAAAACTTGCCACTGTGACACAAACAACAGGGAGGGACCTTTTTGGCTTTTTGAAGTTGATTTCACACCTTTAGGAAGGAAAATATGTTGACTATATGGGATTTCTAGTGTTCCCTCAGTAGCAACACAAAGCAACTAAGGACACAAACAGCAGGGAGAGGCCTTTTTGAGCTTTTGAAGTTGATTTCACAACTTTAGGAAGGATAAAATTTTGACTTATTGGCAATGCAAGGCAAACTGAGGAAACAAACAGCACCTTCACACCCCAATATTATCCACCCACGCGTTGCCCACCTGTCCCAAACCCCAACAGTAAAAACCCACAAGCGGCTGCAAGGCAGCCCAGGCAGGCAACAGCCCTTCTTCCTGCCCTGGTTCTCTGTTGCCCTGCTCTTCTTTCTCCCCCCCCCCCCCAACAGCAACAACACATAAGCGGCTGCAAGGCAGGCAGGCAACAGCCCTGCTCTTCCAACCGCCCTTCTTCCAACCTCCCTTCCCTTTCTCTTTCTCTTTCCCTTTCCGGGCTCACAATGAGCCTTTGAGCCACGTGATGCCCTTTATATAGCGCAATGGCTTCCATACCAAAACCCCACCCTTCCCCACCCCACCCCACCCCACTCCTCTCCTCCCCACCCCACCCCTCTCCTCCCCAAAACGTCTCCCCTCATTGACTGGGAGGCAAGCATCCCAGCATGCAAGCTGCTTGCCTCCAAATGCTGAGTCACTTCCGACTCACTTCCTGAGTTAGAAAAAAATGGTGACATAAGCTTCAGAAGGGCAAAGGGACTTCTGGTTTTCTTAAAAACTTCAAAACTGCATCAAAAAGGTAATTTTTCCAACTGTATTCTGAATTACAAAGATTCCGATGGTACCTAACCATGCCTAGTAAACAGTTGCAGCCTCTTCTAACTCTCATGTTCTTTGTTAGTAACACTTGCCGTCATATCACATATTGCCATCTCAGTTACATGTGACCCAGTTTGAATGTTGAATGTTGCAAAGTATGTACACTGTAAATAAGTGCAGACATTAAAAACCATGTGTGCATACAAAATATTGTAGTCCCAAAAAGTAATTATCACAAGCTTGCCTCCAAAGTTACCTTGCATCTGATTGTTTATACCACATTTCAAAGTCCACTTTGTTTCATATAAATTAGTCCATCACATTTAGCTCAGGCATGAAACTATTTGATGTGAAAACAAACAAAACCAAAATGTGGCAACATTAAATTTATACATTGATTTTACACAGACCAAACTGGCTCTCCTAATTTGTGTGTACTTGTTGGGGTTCAGCCTGAGTTTGAACTTGAACCTGATTCTCTGTTTGTTCCTCCTGATGCTAATGAAAGTATATTTACTGATGCTAATGGAAATGTACCTTTTGATGCCAATGCTCCTGAAATTAGTGAGGAAGAAACTGCTGTAGGTTTGGAAAATGCCAATGTTCCTGAAATTAGTGAGGAAGGAACTTCTGTAGATTTTGAAAATGAAAGTACCAGTGTTCATGAGAATGTTTCAGAGGGAGGCCTTGAACTTTCCCTCCCTTCTGCACCTGTTAACTGTAATGACAACAGAAGGGGCCAAATTTGGGAAGACAGAAGTAAATCACTCAGTTTGCGTCGATCCTCCCGAATTCAAGAATTAAAAACATTGGCTTCAAAAAAGAAGGGCGGTTCACGGAACCAATTCTTGAGTTTTAATTGCCTGACGCCGGGCTGACTGTCTCAGTTCAGGCATTGTTTCAGAATTGATGAAGACCTTGGCAGTTCTCCCGGTCCCTGGCCATAGTTTGGGAGAATTTCTAGGATATCAAGTACAGTTAGTGGATTGCTAACAGGTTCCAGCATTTCACAGTGAGGCTTTTGGTTTTGCTTTGTCCATTTAAATTCATGTTTGCTGGTTTTGCTGTGGCTTTTGACTTGCATTTTTCCTTTATTTTGTAACCATTTTTCTTCAATAAAAAAGGATTGTTTTTCACAGCCAAGTGTGGTGGATAGTTATCTTAGGGCCTCGTTCCCTGCTCTGGATTGCAACAGTACTTCCACATCAAGAACTTTTGCTATTTTCATTGCACTCTGATGTTA
Organism: Anolis sagrei; assembly: GCF_037176765.1. Lineage (NCBI taxonomy): Eukaryota > Metazoa > Chordata > Lepidosauria > Squamata > Anolidae > Anolis > Anolis sagrei. Next base: position 94,946,522 of record NC_090023.1, read on the forward strand.
CTTGTCCCAGTTTTCATCTGTGAAATATTGGAGGGTATTTCAAAAAAGTGACTTTGCCAAGCTCTGTTCTAACTCAGACCATAACATGCCTTGGTTGATTCCCAGAGTCACAACATTTGCTGTGCATCCTTTGGCTTTGCTATTGATCCCACACACCACAACTATCAGATAGGGGAGAATATACTGTAATGAAAAGTGAGTCTTGCTTCAGAATCACTTGGAGATGTAAGCCTTGTTCAGGTTCTGCTTACTTGGGGCCCTTTCAGACAGGCCCTATATCCCAGGATCTGGTCCCAGGTTTTCTGTTTACCTGAGATTATCTGGTAGTGCAGACTCATATAATCCAGTTTAAAGCAGAAAACCTGGGAGCAGATCCTGGGATATAGGCCTGTCTGGAAAGGCCCTTGGTTTCATTCAACATGTGTGGCGGACAGTACCTCACTCTGTCACTTTCCTCACATGGAAAGCTACAGATTCGAATGGAATGAATTCCAATTTCCATAAAGAATGAAAACATCTACAGATTTGCCAGTTTCCTTGTGACAAAAGCATCAAAAGAGTCAGTAAAACTAGATACTTTCCTTCATGTGTGATGATTGAAACTTGGTAAATAGAGACAGAATGGGGTTGTAGTAATAACCATAACAGTGTTGAGGTCTCTAGTTCTGATAAATTTTGAGGATCCCATTGCTTCATGTCAGAATTAAACCTGACAAGATGAAGATCCCCTGTAAAATTCTATGAACTGAGTAATTGCACAATATAAACTCTATATGGAATTTGGCATAGGATCATTTTTACCAAATGTTGTAAAAGTTCTACTTATTAAAAAATAATCAATGAGAATTTCTCAGCTTTAGACTTTCTTTCACTCATGGTGATGATGGAACAGGAAAAAGTAAATTGACATGATTATGATGTAGCAGAGCAATGAATAAAAATAGTTAAAATAACTAGTTATTTTTAGAAGCAATCATTTCTCATCTGTGTTTGACATCCGACAGTGTTCAAAACAGCACATTTTCCTGCTCCTGGGAAATAGGTGTCACAAAAATAAGATGGAACTTGCATCTTTATTTCCTTCTTTAACATTGACACATGGATGGATGACTGATGTACAAATAAGTAAGGAGACATGTGCTTCTTGTGAAATAACGTAAATCTAATGCCGTGTTATGATCCCACTACACAATAAGCTTAGAAGTATTACTGGGTGATAGGGGGAATAAACAGCTCTATGGGATATATATTATAAGGGACTCAGAGATAATGTCCTCCTTCTTTGAACACACTGTGTGTGTGTCCATCAAGTTATTTATAATTCTTGCTTAAGTGACCACAATACTACAGTAAAACACCTATCAAATTATTTTATATTTGAATGTTCATTGTTTTAATTAAAATATTTGAATACATTTAAAATTGCACATACGTTATGCATTTTGGTCACACAGTACATTTTAAAGAGTGAATCAAATAATTTAGTACCTTATATTACAGATTAAGGTAATGTGTTATATTTTTTAATCCTGAAAAAGTACAGTCATGACCTTAAGTCTCATTCAAAGACTTTTGAAGTAGACTTAGTGCGTTATATCAACATTTTTGAGTTCCAAGTTGGGATATGTACTGAAAATGATATATCTATATTCATGTTTCTTCCTATTGTAGTTAATCAACATCTTCTGCGCCAATCGAAGTGAACAGAATTCTAAGTTTGGCACAGAACAATTGAAAATTTGCAAATCTGGCTATTGAGAAACATACAGTTGATGCTGTGAACCTTTTTTTGAAGATAGTGGAGATACATTGTGAGTTTTCAGGATGTAAACTATTTCTTAAATAGAACTGAGTGATTCCAGCCATGAAAGCCTTCGACAATATATTTCTTAAATGTTTGTTGTTGCTTCGATAATAGAGACCTTTAACATTCCAGAAGTGTTGCTTCATACCCTCCAATATATTACTGATAAAACTATATTAGGTATGGCCAGCCACATCAAAGTGTGGTCAAGATAGCAAAAAGTTATGAATGAAGGATAACACATAAGCAAGAAGAGGCTGTCACAGTTTGAATTTCTGCCCTATGTTCTCATCTGTTCAATGCTGATTGAATATAAACTACTTTTGCATTTTCAAGTAGGATGACAGAGAAACATATTTCTTCTTTTTTGTTTTAAAAATGTTTCTGAAGAAAAAAATGAAGGGAAAGCAATAACACAGCTTCCAAATCTATCATTTCCATTTCCATTTGCTTTTGGTCTTATATGTACTAATGTTTAATTGTTTTTAAGCGAAACAAATCAATAAAAAAACAACCAAAACCAGGATATATACAAAGGAAATTAGAAACAGGTACCCATCTGATTAGCTTTCTAGATTTAGATCCCTTTAAAAAGCTTCAGTTATACAGAAGAAATACTTACATGTATTTAAGAATGTATCTTTGAATGCCCTTTTAATAAAAGAAATGTTCTGGATGGTGTCAAGTTATGTCATGTCATGTCACTACTTCAACTGCATAGATTTTATTTTTTATGTTTACAAAGAACTAATCTTACATATATTCATAAGTTCTAGGAAAGTGTCATCATCCATCACCATCATCATCATTATTATACCTTGCTTTCCCCAAAATATCCAGATAAAGAGACTTAAAAATTAAAATGCAATGTTTTTAAAGCCCACAAAAAGCAACATTAAAATTTAATTAAACTATTACACTATAAAGCTATATTAAACTATAAAATCATTCAGCTTTTGTATATTATCAATTCCTTTTTATCCTTTATCACTTCTTAAAAATCGTTCTACATCTTTTACTAATACAGAAATGGATCTGCTATAAAATGTTGCAGTATAAAGTGCGTATGTTCAAACTTCCAGGCCGATGACCAAACTTTCTGTTCAAATATCCATTCTATTAATTTTCACACATGTCCCTTTCTTCAACAATAAATATAACTGAGCTATTTTTTGTGTTTGTTTATCTGTGCAAGCTTTTGATTTCCTTCAAGGTTGTTAATCCTCTTATCTGTAGTTATGGTGTTTGCCTATGTTTCATACTCAAAGTTCACTATAAGTAAAAATAGCATCCCTGGTGTCCAATTGAACTAGTAAAATGACTTATGGGCCACACAAACCTAATTTTTAAAATTATATTTCTCACTCACTGATTTTTTTTCTTTTCTTTCTTTCTTTCATTTTTTTAAATGTGGCTTCCAATATTCATGGCTTTTATGAAATTCAGTGAATCTTCAAATTATGAATAAGGCTGGAATATGGAACTAAAATGATTGTTGTCTATTTAGATTACACAAACTCATTACATAACTTTTTGTGAAAAACAATCCCGCTTCACTGGTCATAGCTGGGTGTTGATAGAACGTTTTTTTCCCCCTGTGTGCCCATCTACACTCTCATATAATGCAATTTGAAACTGCATTATATGAGTTTACACTGACCATATAATGCAGTTATATGGCAGTGTAGATGGAAACTGTCTCTCAGAGAAGATGGTACTAAGAGAACCTTGGGAACTAAACAACTTTTAACACCCTGCTTGCTATTTATCTTTGTGGATCCAAATCTTCATATAACCTCACCATCAAAGAGAATTGAATGCTTTGATAACTTTTCTGTGATGTTTGTCCAGTAGCTTAGGCTTGTTTATATTTCATTTCTGCTAGGATCCAATGAACACACACACTAGTGTTTTTCTCTTTTTGCAACTTCTCATGATTCAGAAGGCCCAACTTAAAAAAAATACCAAGAGCTTTGTAAGCTTTCTAGAAATAGAATATTAGTTAAGAAATCTAAATTGCACTTGGAAAGGAAGAGTAGTAGTTACCTAGAGTGTTATTCTGGTGTAGGGGCATAATCTCTTATTTCATTTCCACACAAAGAACAAGTAATTTCAGTAGTTTTCATCCATCTGTACAAGAACACACAAGTGTCTGCACGATTTTCATCTTTATTGGCATTTTGGGAGTTATGTTTACTCCAAAAATGCATATGTGCTTTCAGCATAAAACCCAAGATTGTCCCCTTCTCTAAATTTTGCAATGGGGTTCTCAAATCAAAAATTGCATATGAAATGCATATCTAATGGTATGTATTTATCCTAATGACAATTAGGAAAAATTCTAAGTGTTGTTCAAAGTTTTTAAAATGTCTTTATGTGATGAGCAGGAATGACAATACATAAAGCAGCTTTACCTATTCCATTGACCATGTATTTGCCCTTATATGTAAACATTTCCTATTTCAATGTGGAACTTCCTGTATCTCTACAAATTATAACTCTAGAAAATATATGGAGAATGAGTGAAGTGGTAAAGGATACACAAGCACCATTTGTATCCCTCTTCTAACGGCAGGAAGGCAAAATAGCCAGCAGTCCCATTTAGCAGGAATAGTCCATATTATTTCCCAGATTTCCTCTGAAAACAATGTATCACACATGCCATGAACAGAGTTCTTAAAAATCCCTTGAGAAAAATAATATATGAAGAAACTGAAATTCTGCTTTGAGCTGCATTGCACATGAACTCAACGTACTGGAACATATTCTGCCAGAAGATGGTTCCATGAGCCTCTCTCTTTTAATTAGTTGACACATTAATGGAGATGTTTAAAATATGCTTGACTTTGATGTCAGTAATAAGGCTAAGCTTTCAAGTCCATCTACATCCCTTCCCAATGGGCCAAAGGGGGAAATGTAATTTCAGCAGCCACTTTAAATCCTACTTCAACATTGTCTTAAAATATGATAAGGGAGCAGACTTGCAGGTGCTACTTCATGAAAACTTCTTTTGTGTCTGGATATCATTAATTTTTGGACTGAAGTGCTATGCCACCTTTGAACCTATAAGATGTATCATGGGTAGATTGCTGATTTTTCTGCTTCCCATCCTTATCCAAGAAAAACTTGTTGCATATTCAAACACTGCCGAAATGAACGCATATCTTAAAATACAGATGAAGTAGGGAAACCAAATATCAACAGTGTCACAGATTAATCTATACACTATCTGAGAATTTGTCCCCAAGATGCACTATGGCCAGTAAAGTTGTACTTGTTATTCCATGTAACTGTATTGTTATATGCCATCTGTTTAGTCCAGTGCTTGAACGTGGAGTTCAAGAGTACATAAACAGGTTTGTGTTTTCCATTCTGCTGTTTCTTACTTTGATACAATCATAAAAACAGATTAGAAACTTTTTAAAATCTTCAGTTCATAATATCTGTATCCTAAACTTTATCTCATTTTGACAAGCTGGAAGGAGTCCAGAGAAGGGCGACTATAATGATCAAGTGTCTGGAAAACAAGCCCTGTGAGGAGCAGTTTAAAGAGCTGGGCATGTTTAGCCCAAAGAAAAGAATGCTGAGAGGACACATGATGGTCATGTACAAATATGAGAGGGGAATTCATAAGGAGGAGGGAGCAGGGTTGTTTTCTGATGCCCTGGAGACTAGGACACAGAACAATGGCTTCAAATTACAGGAAAGGGGATTCCACCTGAACATTAGGAAGAACCTCCCAACAGTGAGAGCTGTTCAGCAATGGAACTCTCTTCCAGAGTGTGGTGGAGGCTTCTTCTTTGGAGGCCTTTAAACAGAGGCTGGATAGCCAACTGTCGGGGGTGCTTTGAAGACAATTTTCCTGCTGCTTGGTTGGACTTGATGGCCTAGAAGGTCTCTTCCAACGCAATGCTTCTATGTTAGCTTGTCTTATTTAAACACAGAAACAAAGGTGGGAAGTAACATGAGGGTTGCATCTAGTTTAACAAATGTCATTGAAAGAATATATAGCTAAAGGAATGTCAAACCTGTGTTTTAAAATGTCCGACAAAGATGGTTCCATTACTTTTTGAGATAGTCTATTCTACTATTTAACAGCTTATACTAGCAGGAGGTTCTTGAGATAAGGACTCAAAGTAATAGGGTGTGGTTCAATAAACCATAAGTAATACTACCAGTACCTTGTGGTTCAAGGATGATGAAGACATTGTCTAGATTTATTATTATTCCTTTATTTCTTGAAATGTACCCAGGGCTTAGGCTGTCCTGATTAAAACAAACCAGTTTCTCTAAGTCAAGAGATATTATTACTAACTGAAGTCTGTTAAAAAGGATGGAAGAAAAGGCAAATTCAATGTTAAATTCGTATAAGGCATGCATACTGTGTGTGACACAACTCAATATGAATTACATCAAAGGCAGAGCGATTATATAAGATTTCAATAATTGCAGCAGGTTTTAATAAGAACCCCATAGCCAATTTGGATATATTCAATGTTTATAGTTTAAAAATTGTTTAAGATTCATTGTGACTATTTTCCTTTTTATTTCACATTAATTATAATTATACACACTGATATTTTTCTTTTCTTTCTTTCTTTCTCCCTCACACATTTATTATGGATTCTTAGCACATTAGTAATGGTTTGCTGCCATTATACACTCATTTTGTAGAGCCACTGAGCTGAACAGGGATGGGAGTTCTTCTAAGAAATAATCACATAAGTCTCAAGATTAAATCACACTGATGGAGGTGAAAGTAGGGAAGATTTCATCTCAGAAAAGGAACCTCTTATGTATGCTAAAAAGGAAAGGCCACATTTTTTAAACCAAGGCACTCACATAAAAGAGTTATCGCTGTTTTTGCTTATTTGCATGCATGGCTTTTGTTGCATATTAAAAGACAGAAAATAGATTTTAAAAAAATTATTTCCAGGCAAAACTCCAAATAATTTAGATAAATGAATGAATGGACTAAGAACACAATGTCTATGTATATACATTGTATTTATCTTAGAGGAAAATAATTAAATGTTTTCATTGCTGTTGTCCAAACTTATTATTACCAAATATGTGGCTTTATGAGGTGTGGTTTCTGACTTTTTAAGTATAGAAGTGAGGAATTTAGAATGCATTAAATTTTGTCTATTTGGTTTTGTGGTTAATTCATTTAATTTTATTGGATTGTTCTTAGATACCAGATGAAAAAAATGAGCTGATGAACTGTAGGATCCTTAATGAAAAGATCATTAAAAAGGTGCAGCAATAAGCCAGGAAAACTCAATTCAGGAAACTGGAGTCAGTCAAGTATAATGTGAAAATGAAAGGTTTGGAGAACTTCTTAGATGGCTGAGAGTTGAAACAGGTATTATATTAATGATATAGTTGTCAGCCCAACCCTTCTCTGTTGTTGCTATTGTTATTATTACTATTAACAAGTGAGCTGCTCCAAGGCATTTTAAGGAAGCTTACCACTTCCAGTTTTTATCTCTTTTATCTCTTTTATTTTTATTTTTTATACTCCATCCCTGCAACTCATCTCTGCTTCTACAAATGGGAAACAAAAGAGACAAAAACAAAAACAAACGGGCAAGGTCCAGCCCTGAGCCACTCAAACAGCATAAACCTTCCAAACAACTAAAGATAGACGACCTTGTGGGAAACGAGAGTACACCAGAACTGTATCCATTAATTACCGATAACAGTTGCTTACCTTCGGATAAAGAAAACTTAAACTCCAGCAACAATTCACTAGTATTCCAGGAAGAAGCGTCCTTGGGGCTGTGTGGAGGAGATACTCCTGGAACAAGCCCACAAACTGTTGAGCTCAAACAATCTGAGCTAGTAAAACAAACTAACCCCACCAGTGCTTGTTTACTGATTGCGAAAACAGTGGCATATATCTTTGAAAGATTTAAAAGTATAACAAGCCAAATTGAGCAGTTAAGGCTCTCTTTTGACTCTTTTACCCAGAAGAATGAGGCCCCAAAGGGAAGCTCAGTTCAACCAGCTCAAACGGTCGGTATGGGGCCCAGAAGGGAGGCAAATACAATGGATGAAAAGCCCTACTCAAAGGTAGTTAGAGGTTACTCATTTACTTCTACCAAGTGTAATAGAATCCTGCAAGCAAACCAGATAAGGCTGCGAATTGCTAACAACAACATAAACAAGGGTAGATGGAGATCACACAGAACCATCAGAACATCGCTGGGCCAGCTACTACGTATACCCCCTCCAAGTGTGGACCTAATTAAAGTGAAATGGTTACCCCAAGTCTCTGCAGACAAGACCATTGAAATTACTTTTGAGCAATCAATACTACCATCTATGCTGATGAAGATGAAGCTCTTCTTGCTCAAATTCCAAATAGTTCCATTGAGGGTTTTCCGTGATCTGGACATTAGCCCACCGATAACTCCCATGCACGGCGACGACATGCCTGCATCAGTGGGCAAACCCAGCCTACTAACCTCCAGGGAGGCTTCCGGAAAAAATAAGCCACAGCCCAGTCCAGCTAAGGCTGTTAGCAAACCATCACAGAAGCACCCCATGAGCCTGAGCAATGCAGTCTGCGGCGATCAGCGAGACACTGATCTTGGATTGGGTCACCTCGAGACTGCAGCGACCACTATAGAGATCCCGGCTGAGCCATGGGCGGGCTTAATGTCCACTGTAGAGTCCCCACAGGATGAAATGGACTTAGAAGTGGCCCCTATAAATGACCTTCTGGAGCTGGAGCCGAACGAGAAGGACGCGACCCGCACCCTGTCTCCAATTCAGGTCCTGGTCCACAGGAAGGATGGCAGCAGCCCCCCTACTCATGATCTATTTCCCAGGGAAGGAAAGAGTGCACCCCCTACACCACTGCTGATTAACACTACTGCCAAAGAAATGCAACAACAACAACAGCAACATCTGCGGCAAGGCAGAGAGGAGAAAAGAGATTCCATCAACAGCTGTGTTTTCAATGGGGCTATTGGAGGCATCGCACTAGCCTCAGATATTACTCCTGAGAAAACCATCTCAGCCCCTAGCCCGGTACCTACAGCATCTGTAACCCAACTGGAAAGAGTGCAATGACTAAACTCAAGCCCAAAAACTCTATTCATATCGTGGAACATAGCGGGTTGGGGGAGGAAAATATCAAACTGTTATTTCTTAAAGTTCCTCAAAAGCGCATCAGTAATTGCTCTACAAGAAACCTGGGCCCAAAAGGACATCGATATCTTAGGGTACCGCATATTTAATCTACCAGCCACCAAATCCAAGAGCCTTGGCCGCCCCAAGGGTGGGTTGGCCATAGCCATCGCATCAAACATAGCTGCCTCCAGTCTAACAAACCTCCCACCATTGGCACAAGCAGTCCAGCTAACTCTCGCATCAAGAAAAATCATTCTTGTCAACACCTACATCCCAAGCAGCATGGGGAAAAATGAAACAGCCAACCACTGGGACAAACTAACATCCTTCATATTAGGCTTAAAGTCCGAGAATCCCTCTTGTGATTTTATTATTGCGGGCGACTTCAATGCTAGGGTGGGGGCTAGCCTGGAAAACCTGATGAGAGAGGAGGGCTTGGATGAAGACCCCTTCTACTCCTTACTAACTCCAGAAGCCCGACACTCTAAAGACCAAGTATGCAACCAAGCCGGGAAATGCTTGCTCAAAATGGCCACACAGCTTAACCTATTTTGGCTAAATGGGCTTATCCAATTTCCCAACGCGGACGAATATACCTTTGTGTCTTCAAGAGGTTCCAGTGTGATAGACTATCTTTTGATCTCACCCTCTTTGACAAGCAGCATTGACTCATTTGCTGTAGGAAACTATTTACTAAGTGATCATCTCCCCCTCCTCCTCACCCTGGATTTAGAGCAAGGTAATTTCCTTGCTCCCGAACAATCACATCAACAACATACTAGACTGAAGTGGAATGAAAGGACGAAGGAGATGTGCCTCAACTTATTAAGCTCTAACGAAGCGATGTCCATGGAAGCTAGGATTATCGAAAGCTCAGATTGCGAGGTGGCAATCATTGGGTATGAATCCCTTGTCAAATTTATCTCTTCGAAACTATATGACGGGCAAAGAACTTTGAAGCAACCTACCACCAAACCAAAAAACTGGTTTGATAAAGAGTGCATAATGATAAATAAACAGATTCGCTCACTTTACAATGGCTATCGCACCACTTCAAACACCCTCCTTCTTATAACAATTAGAGAGTCTAAGCAACAGCTCCAGCTCCTTATGGGCCAAAAACATAAGGCACGCATCATAGCTGATTGGAAGCAGCTGCTGGAGGCATCACACTCAAACGACACCAAGAAATTCTGGTCAATAGTAAACAAAACAAATTACCCCCAGGAACCACCCAGAGCAGATATCTACCTAGAGAGATGGGCCGAGCACTTCTCAAAAGTGTTCGCTGGAATAAACCCTCCCCAAGAAAACGAGGACAGTGGAGAGCTAGTGGGTCCAAGCTGGGAGCCGGTTACATCTCAGGAAATCATCGTCTTGATACACAACCTAAAGACAAACAAGGCCCCAGGTAGCGATGCCATTATCCCTGAAATATTGAAGGCAAACCCACTGTGGTGGGCAAATCTACTAGCAATCCTCTTCACAAGGATCAACGAAACGGGGTACATGCCAAACGCATGGACCTCCTCTATAATGGTCCCAATATTCAAAAAAGGAGACCAAAACGATCCAACGAACTATCGGCCCATTAGCCTGCTCTCCATAATAGGGAAGATGTATGCCAAGCTCCTGAAAACTAAGCTAGAATCATGGGTCAACCAAAACAACATAATTGGCCTAGAACAAGCAGGATTCGCTAAGGGGAAATCAACATTAGACCAGATTCACATCTTGGCCCACCTAGCCAACAAATACTCAAAAAATTGCCCTAATAAGCTAAACGTGGCCTTCTTGGACCTGAAGGGGGCATTTGACTCTGTGAACAGAGAAAAGTTGTGGGAAAAACTAGCAGCCCTCAACATAGACCCAAGACTCCTCTTCTTGATTAAGAAATTGCACAACCAAAACCTCTGCCAGGTGAAAGACCACAGGGGATGCCTGTCAAACCCGATCCTGGTCCAAAAGGGAGTCAAACAAGGGTGTGTACTAGCCCCACTCCTCTTCAACATCTTTTTGCACGATCTCCCTACTGCCCTGGCTCAAATTGACGGGCATAGCCCCAAGATTGGCCCAAAGCATGTCCCCCTCTTGTTATTTGCGGATGACGCAGCCCTATTATCCCTCTCTCATGTGGGCTTAAAAAGACTCCTGCATAAATTTGTTGACTTTTGCGAGGCGAACGAACTGCAGGTGAACTACGACAAAACCAAAATCTTGGCGTTTGGGAAAAGCAACAAAAGACAAGTCTGGAAGATAAAGGGCCACTATATTGAGCAAGTAAAACATTTCAAATACCTAGGTCTCTGGTTTAGCAACAACTTGTCATGGTCCACCCACTTAAAATATACACTGGCCCGGGCCAAATCGAGTGGCAGTGCGACCAGGAGGTTCTTCCACTCCAGGGGTAATCAATATATCCCCCTAGCTCTGCAAGTCTTCAAAGCAAAGGCGATGTCACAACTTCTCTATGGAGCACCCATCTGGTTAACCCCCAATAACAGCGCCATCAGATCTTTTCATTCGAAATTCCTCCACAAACTATATGGTGCCCCCAACTGTGTCCCGTATGCAGTTCTTTGTCTTGAATCTGGGCAATATTCTATTGAGGCTACTATCTGGCTAATCGTCATTAAATTTTGGCTATCTATACACTATCAAAGTCCCAGAGACTCTCTGACTCAACTCACCTTGAGCGAACTCCACCACTCCAAATGGTGCTCAACTGTCCTGGCAAAGATCGGGGAATTGGGCTACGACAGCGATTTCCTGACCCTACTGTCTTTTCCCGAGATTTTTATCCTCATCAAAAGGAGGCTGCTAGATAGGGACCACAACCAATTGTTGAGCTTGGCAAACAAATCCTGCTCACCTATTAACTTGGCAATTCCATACACACAGGGAAATCCAGCCTTTTACATCACAGAGCTCACCAACCCCTCTTACAGAAGAGCCTACATGCTGGCTAGATTTAACATCATGCCATCACCGCTCCATAGAGGAAGACTCAATGGCCTCCCGAGCGACAAGAGGGTCTGCCTCTGCAGCACAGGTCAGCTAGACTCCATACCGCATATTCTCCTGCACTGTCCACTCTACCAGGAGCTAAGATCCAGTCTGCTAACACAAGTTTTAGACTCACTGAAGAACCGCAGCGATTCTGACAAAGTGATTTTGCTTTTAAATTGCCATGACTTTAGCTGCTGCCTTTCAGTGGCAAGATTCCTGAATGAAGTCTGCAAACTGAATGTGTAGCAAACGAGAAGCCCTTTTTTATTATGTGTACTATTTTTTATACTCTCTGCCATGTTATGCCAATAAAGGCTTATTGTATTGTATTGTATTGTATTGTATTAACAAATGATTCCCCCAGGCAGCAAGAAGCCCCACCTTGAAAACTGCTAGGCCATTAAATGCTAATCAAGGTGACCATTGAAACATTCAGACCTGCCTCCAACAGACAAGAGTTATTTCTCTCACCCTGCACATTCCACAGATATATAAACCCCAATTTCCTAGTTTCCAGCAGACCTCACAACCTCTGAGGATGCCTGCCATAGATGCAGGTGAAATGTCAGGAGAGAATGCTTCTGGAACATGGGCATACAGCCTGAGAAACTTACAGCAACCCACTCCCCTTTATCTCTCCCAAAGTAGCCTTATGGTGCCCCTATAGCAAACTATCATGGGTTTTTATGAGGCTAAGAGTATGTGACTTGCCCAAGACCATCCAATGAATTTTCATGGCTGAGTGTGGATTCAAACACTGTTCTCCAGAGTTGTCATCCAATGCTCAAGCCACTACACTATGCAGACTCCTGTTTTTCTCCAGAATAAATATAGTTGGTCTGATATGGATTCAGACTCTATTATGTGCATATGGGGGTTGGGTAGTGCAGCTTTAGCTCCTCTATAACCTTGACATGGATTGGTCCCACTGGACTTGCAATTTCTGTGGAACAATAGTGGTCTTCTCTTAATGGATTGTGATCCCATAAGATTGGACAGAACAATCAAAAGTTGGATGGTGTGAAAAGATTTACTGAAGCCTTAATTCAAGGATGAACAAATGTTAAATTGCAACTTCTACTGCTCTTCACTGTGCTGTCCATGGCAGAAAAGAGTTCCTGTCTAGCAATATCTGGAGAGCTGTACTTTGCCCACAACTATGTTTTGGCTTCACACTGTAGAACTAATATTGTCCTAATTTTTCTCTTTTCTTTCTGTTAGGGGATAGTAGTGGGAAAATATTAAGCATTGTAAATAGTTCGGGTAATTGTACTCTATGTGTTTTTGTTGACCTGTCAATGGCATTTCCCTTGCTGCGTACTTTAAGAAGAATTTCCTATACCTAGGTTTCTTTGGATCTAATTATTTATAGCTGTGGCTTTCTCCCAAAGTCATGCTCTTTTGACTACTAGTTTCCAATGTCTACTGCTTCTATTCCTCCTTCCAAGTCAACCTGTGGATGTTCTACCTTCACAATTTCTAAACACAAACTGAACAAGAGAGACACAATGCTCTTTTCAAAGGCAGCTTTTCACTCTTCTAAATGATAACTATCAGCATTTCTGCAAGCAACTGTCTATAAGAGAAAGGCCGATGTGCCTACTACACATATAACAAAATGATTTCATTGAAGTGAATAATAGGATTTTTCATTGGTTGATCAGAAACAAAACCATGGATTAAAGCTACAGAGTGGAAATAACTATGAGTGCAAAGAATTCATATCTTATTTTTAGCTGCTGGAGATTTTTCAAGATAAATATCCAGCTGTTTCTGTTATATGTTCAGAACCATATTCTTTGATACATAAGCCTCACCCGTCAGCAAGGAAACAATTATAACTTTCAAATCCAGGCAATATAAAGAATTTGGAAAAAATGCCCCACACAAAAAGAATGCCACAAATAGATTCCAGTTAACACAAAAAATAGGTAAATCACTACTCTTCTGAATTCTTAAAGATATACAGCAATTCAGATGATGAAGAGATAGTTATCTCCTGCAGTTTGCCAAGACATGCAAGCCATGAAGATACAAGGTCTGGTGTGTGGAGTTGAAATTGCAGTAAGTTTTCAGTTAGGAAGTTAAAGATACATGTTATATTCTATGAATTGTGTTATGAATTGTCAGCTTTCATTTACCTTGCATTCCTAGGTAGATGCCAGTGGTGTCTCTATGGCTTATAGCCTGCACACACATCACTTCCTTTTACATGTAAGCAGTCCTTATTTCTGGAAAGCAATTCACACATCAAAAATTGTGTGTTCAATCAGTTGTAGTACTAAGTCACTGCATAATTTGATTTCTATCTTTCCCCAGCTTGATAAAGAAGAGAACCTGAGAAAGGGACATAACTCCATGTGTAAAAGAGAAAGTGTGTAGTTGTTCATGATGGTGAAGGATGGAATCCACACATAACTGCAGAATATGTGATATTCATTTCTACATAGTTCATAGCAGTCCTAAAGCTGGTGGCATTAAGTAAACACCCTAATTAATGTGTCTTGATTTATTTTTAGAATCATATATCTTGGATGCTAGGGACATTTATGGATCATTTCTCCATAGATTCATTTGTGTGATCTAATGTAGAGTGAAACAGTAAAAATTAGGAAAGCAGATGGAATACCTTTAATAGCAATTGATTTTAGTCATATAATGGGTCAGCGTGGAGATCAGCTTCTGCTATGTATACAAAACTAACCAACATAATATCTACAAAATCTTTTGCTATTTTGCTCTCCTAATCTACATTTCATTTTCACACTTATATGAAACAATGTTTTAAATCCAATGGTGAATTCCAACTACAGCAGATTAATTGAGTTTATTGATTAATGTTAGGTCAGTATGAACATAAGTTCCCTTGTTTCAAGGAGTGTTTTCTAATGGGGATTAATAATTGGATATATGACATGGCTCACTCTTGTTTGAAAATCTGGCCACATCTTTTATTTTTATTCTTAATTTTAGGCTCATATTTTCAGAGATATTAATGTTGTATGTTTGCATTACTTTGCAATAACCTGTTGACTGTATATATCCTGATAAAATTAGTCATTTATTTAAGTATCTACTCATTCATGCATTCATTCACTTAAAACTTCTTAATATTTAATCTTTGGCAGATGTTGTTAAGAGATGTCATATACATAGAAGTTAACTTATTCTCCTTTTTGATATTTATATAAAGGAAGACTCAAGTCTTGCAATGAATTTAGTTGCAATCAGTTCTTTATCTGTTGAATCAGTTTGGTGCATCAAGGGATTTTGCTTCTGTACTGACACTGCTAGCAGTTATTGGCTGAACTTCTCTTGTGTCATAAAGGAGAAGCAAAACTCATCCAGGAAAGGACAGTTGGAAAAAAAAACAGGATGCTATGAACCTAGGGTCTACTAGTAACATATTTTTTCATATATCAGGGTCATTTTGCTAAACCTCTCTGTTTGACTTCTACCCATTGCTAAACAGGGCCAAGTTCCACTGGCTAAATTATGTTGTTTGTTGTTGTTGTTTTTAAGTAATACTTGCATGAGAATTAGAAATCAATTGTGTGAAATGCTTTTCACAGTCCCTTGGTTTCTTTAGTAGAAAGATATTAAAGCCCAAATATATTCATCCTTGTGGAGCTAAACCTAAAGAAAGACAATGCTAACAATTCTAACAACCTTTGAACAACTACAAGAAGAAGACACCATAATATTGATAGGGTAGTATAAAGGCGTAGCTCCTGACTATCCTGGCTCTTGCAGCCTCCAGACTCTCCCAAAGAGCCCTTGGATCATCCACAGCAGTTCTTACATGGGAAAGGGAAGTTTTTGCAGGGGTGGATATGTAAACACAAAGTGTATCTCACTCCCGAAACATGAACTGGAAGTGAATATGCACATAAACACAGTAATAGAGTACATTTCTACTAAAATAAATATACTCGTATATACTTCAGTATAAGCCGAAGCACCTAGTTTTACCACAAAAAACTGGGAAAACTTTTTGACTCGAGTATAAGCCTAGGGTGGGAAATGCAGCAGTTATATAGTCTCTCTCTTTTCCTTCTCCTCCCACTCACACAATATTTTTCTTCTTCCTGACTTGCAAGGTTCTCCACCACCTTTCCCTTTTCAAAACATTCCCTTTGGAAAACAAAACACACAGTTAAGGGAGGAGAGAGAAATATATCATATATTGCAAGGAATGGCTGCAAACAATTGTAACAGTGGGGGTGGCCTCGTAGCCTTGACCCCATTATAAGCCGAGGTAGGCTTATATATATATATATATATATATATATATATATATATATATATATATATAATCTTTATTCACATTTTCCATATACATATAGTTAAAAAAAAGTACAGTCTAGTTAAAAATAGAACAGTATAGGGAGATCAGAGAATTAAGAAGAAGATGGGGGGGGGGTAATAGCTAAAAGGGTAAGCTGAGTCCCCCCCCCCCCCCGGGGGTGAGAAGGGCGGGGTAAAAGTGACGGAAATAAATAAATAAAAGTGACGGAAATAAGCTAAGGGAGATAGGGAGTGGGTGGGTGTGAGGGTAGGAGAGGTCAGAAAAGAAAGTGTAAAAGTGCATTAGCCGAGGTAGGCTTATAATTTGAGTATATATGGCAGAACAAATCTAAATATCGACTTAGTAGCAACGCCTATGTCCTTCATGTTGGCTAGACATTTCAGTCAATGTCATTACACAGCAGTAGGACTTTTGCTGTTCCAACAGAAGAAGATTTTCAAAACTTCCTTCTCCATAGTCCTACCCTGAATGGGCTATAAACATCTGGATACAACTTCAAAGTTCCCTGCTGTTGAGTTAGGGCTGGACAACCTCATTTCTCAAAAGTCCTCTTACTCCTGATGAGTGCCACTTAGTGGCCTATGTACTAAATGATGCTGGAAAATCCATGTGATATACACATTACAGAAAATTGTATTTCAGTTACTTTTCTGATGAATGGTTCTGTTTTACAATAGCCTCTCCTGGACCTACACATACCTGCAACCCTTAGAGATGGAGCTGCCAGGATGAAATTATAGATGGTTTTTGTACCTTTAATACTTGTGAAGAAAAAATGAAATTCTGCAGATGTTGTTGGTTACCTAATTGCATGAGAAAGCAACACCTGCTGGAATTCACTCTTTCATACAACCGTTAAAGGTACAGGAGGCATCTTTACACTGGCAATTCTACCAATGGCATTAAATATTCAATATATTTGTGAATTCTATGTAGAATCATAGAATCATAGAATCATAGAATCAAAGAGTTGGAAGAGACCTCATGGGCCATCCAGTCCAACCCCCTGCCAAGAAGCAGGAATATTGCATTCAAATCACCCCTGACAGATGGCCATCCAGCCTCTGTTTAAAAGCTTCCAAAGAAGGAGCCTCCACCACACTCCGGGGCAGAGAGTTCCACTGCTGAACGGCTCTCACAGTCAGGAAGTTCTTCCTAATGTTCAGATGGAATCTCCTTTCTTGTAGTTTGAAGCCATTGTTCCGTGTCCTAGTCTCCAAGGAAGCAGAAAACAAGCTAGCTCCCTCCTCCCTGTGGCTTCCTCTCACATATTTATACATGGCTATCATATCTCCTCTCAGCCTTCTCTTCTTCAGGCTAAACATGCCCAGTTCCCTAAGCCGCTCCTCATAGGGCTTGTTCTCCAGACCCTTGATCATTTTAGTCGCCCTCCTCTGGACACTTTCCAGCTTGTCAATATCTCTCTTGAATTGTGGTGCCCAGAATTGGACACAATATTCCAGATGTGGTCTAACCAAAGCAGAATAGAGGGGTAGCATTACTTCCTTAGATCTAGACACTATGCTCCTATTGATGCAGGCCAAAATCCCATTGGCTTTTTTTGCCGCCACATCACATTGTTGGCTCATGTTTAACTTGTTGTCCACGAGGACTCCAAGATCTTTTTCACACGTACTGCTCTCGAGCCAGGCGTCCCCCATTCTGTATCTTTGCATCTCATTTTTTCTGCCAAAGTGGAGTATCTTGCATTTGTCACTGTTGAACTTCATTTTGTTAGTTTTGGCCCATCTCTCTAATCTGTCAAGATCGTTTTGAATTCTGCTCCTGTCCTCTGGACTATTGGCTATCCCTCCCAATTTGGTGTCGTCTGCAAACTTGATGATCATGCCTTCTAGCCCTTCATCTAAGTCATTAATAAAGATGTTGAACAGGACCGGGCCCAGGACGGAACCCTGCGGCACTCCGCTCGTCACTTCTTTCCAAGATGAAGAGGAAGCATTAGTGAGCACTCTCTGTGTTCGTCCACTTAACCAATTACAGATCCACCTCACCGTAGTTTTGCCTAGCCCACATTGGACTAGTTTCTTGCCAGAAGGTCATGGGGGACCTTGTCGAAGGCCTTACTGAAATCCAGGTACGCTACATCCACGGCATTCCCCGCATCTACCCAGCTTGTAGCTCTATCGAAGAAAGAGATCAGATTAGTCTGGCATGACTTGTTTTTGATAAATCCATGTTGACTATTAGCGATGACTGCATTTGTTTCTAAGTGTTTGCAGACCACTTCCTTAACAATCTTTTCCAGAATCTTGCCCGGTATCGACGTGAGGCTGACCGGACGGTAGTTGTTTGGGTCATCCTTTTTTCCCTTCTTGAAGATTGGGACCACATTGGCCCTCCTCCAATCTGCTGGAACTTCTCCCGTTCTCCAAGAACTCTCAAAGATGGTTGCCAATGGTTCCGAAATGACTTCCGCTAGTTCCTTCAGTACTCTTGGGTGTAGTTGATCTGGCCCTGGGGACTTGAACTCATTAAGAGCGGCCAGGTATTCCTGGACGACTTCTTTCCCAATTTGGGGTTGGATGTCCTCCAATCCCTCATCCACTCCATCTTGCTGAGGTTGAAGACTCTCTTTTTGTGAGAAGACCGAGGCAAAGAAGGCATTAAGTAGTTCTGCCTTTTCCCTATCCCCTGTCAGCATATCTTGTAAATCTTGGGAGCCTCAAAAACAAGCTTGGGAGCTCCAAGGCTGCACGTTGCCTATCTATAACCTACAAGAAGCCTCAATTTCTGTTGCTTCTATTGCAGGGTGTTCTTGGCTATTTAGAGGCTCTCAGATATCTGACAGGACAAGCTTTCATGACCAGAGGATCATTTCATCTGATAAAGCAGGCTCTGGTGTGTGAAAGCTTATCTTACAATACATATGGCAGTCTTTAAGTTAACAGAGGACACTTTGTTATGACGATAACAGATTTACCCTCCTAGCCCTCTAGAAATTGTCAGTACAGCATAATATTATTTTCTTTCTTTTTTTGGAAAAAGAGAAGGAAGAAATGTCTACTCTGGCTTACATATATATCACAGAAGAATGCCTGAACAAATACTATCACTATACTCTGCTTGCAATCGGAAATAGAAATGGGAGAAAGTTGTGGCAGAGGCCAAAGGCATAGGACATCTTGGATTGTGAGGAAGATACTAGTATGACAAGTTGGCAATAAGTCATTCATTACATTTTGGTGATCTGATTTATAAGTTTTTCAGTTGTTACACCTTTAATTCAAGTGTGTACTGTTCTTTATCTTCCAAAAATAGAAAGAATTCTGATCAAAAGGGACATAGAAGAACAGCTTCCCAAACCAGGACAAAGTATTCAGTAAGAAGGAATTGTATATTGCATAGTCCTTCTTGACAGAGCCAAAACCCGTGATAGATTCTGAGGGAGTGGGGTGGCACCCCCCCCCCCCAGCCCCCCATTTCTCCTTTAAACTTACCAGAGCTGTCTGGCTGCATCCACAGGCCCCTTGGAGAAAGCTACTGACACGTCAAAATAATGTGTTAGGAGCTTTCCCCAAGGGGCCTGAGAATGCAGCCAGGCCACTGCAGTAAGTTTAGAGAAATGAGTAGGTAGGAGCTGGTTATATGCCCTCCTGGGTCAATTTCTCATTGACCCAGGAGGACATGTAGCCCCTCCATGAGAAACCTGGGATTTGGGCCCTCTTTGTAGCCTCAGTCTCAAAAGGAATAGGGATTTTGAATTCCAGTTCCTTTTGCTATTTGGGCCTGTGTGAAAGGGCTCAAAGTGTTCCCCAGAAGACAACATCAGCATCAAGATATGCATTTGCTTACAGCATCAACAAGAAAACATGCTACAATATATGAAAAAAGTTGAAAAAAGTTAACTGCTGATTTTGTCCCATTGTAACATTTTTGGAAGCATTTTGTGAAGTGTATTTTTACACAAAACAAACAAAGTGAGAAACAATTTTTATGCAACCCCCCATTTTTGAAATGTTCTCTTGACTCCACCCCCCAAAGTTCAAAAGGAAATAAAGAAGAAAATAAACAATAATCTCCCATCTAAGTACTAATTATTTTAGCCTGGTTTAGATTCCAGTATCAGACAAGATATGGTGCTTTTAGGAAATTGGGGCCCCTTCACTACAATATTTTCCAATTTGCATAGGCATTATCAACTACCAAAAGTAAAAAACAAATAAAAGAAAAATAAGTAATTTTTCCTCTTAAAAGCTGTGTTTCAAAGCTTCTGGTAGTTCCAGAATAGTTTATTTTGCTTTAGTCCTCTTTTCATACTTTTTTTTTTAAAAAAGGTGTTACTTACTCTCATCTTTTAAAAGCAAATGTATGAATACATTTGTTAGAAGTTCATTATTGATTAAACCTATGTAAAAGAAGAAGAAAAAACAGCCATGCACATCTAACTACTTGACAGGCAAATTCAAGTTTAAGATTTCTAGAGTTCCACATTGTAGAGAAATGTTTATTATAGAGTGTTTAATGTACTGTGTTTAAACTGTATTTATAATGTTTATTATAAAGTGTTATCTATAATGTGTTTGAATCTGTATTTATGTATTACATTTGTTGCCAGGGCCTAGCTGAGGGAGATAGGTTGCCATGGTAACAAAGCCTCAGAGGAGGTGGGCGGAGTTTAAGGAATAAAAGGTTTGAAAGCGTCAGTTAATATTCAGTCCGGTGGATGAGACCCGGGGAAGAGGTTCAGAGTCAGTTAGGGCTCTGGGTTGTGAAGCTGTGAGAATTCAGCAGTTCTTAGAATTTGTGAATATTTCTTCAGCAAGAGAGCTGAAGGTGTTACCTTGTTAGTTTGCTTAGGTTAAAGAATCTAACAGAGGGGGTTTTAAGGATCGCCAGTAAGGAAAGACTGGTGATCAGTGGTTTGTTCCGAGTATAGGGCAAACAGTGTGGACATTCACAATAGGGAACTCTGAAGTAGTATAAGCACTTCACTAAAGAAGGAGTTTGTAGTATTGTAACATCAGAAGCTGAATGTATCTCAAACCAGCCATTTTGTAACATCAAGCCTTGTGCCAAGTTCAAATTCTCAAAACTGCAACAATTACGTTCTGTTAACAATAAAACTTGTTCTCTTTGTATTTCAAACCTGCCTCCTCCATTGCTTTTATGCTTGGTGCATTCCACACTACCAAACTCACCTCACAACACAACTAAAGATAAACAGAGACATAAACCAGTGTCTCTAAACATATTGGTGGCAGCTTAATTGATATTTAAAAGAAGGTTCCTCACAGAATATTGGTGGCATTAAAGAAGATTAATACTTCCTCACATAATTTTGGTGGCATCTAGTGGGATTAGCGCTTCTTTACAACATCAAACCTTCACATACTTTCCTGCTGACCTGAATTAATAATAAAAAAGTTCTTGATGGTCTTTGACATTTGCATTTATTTTTTTCATGAGCTACCAGCACATTAGAACTTTCATGTAAATGGAACCAGATTTGAACATTCACTGATCTGGCCATTGTGGAGCACCTCATGACAGAGTGACTCTAGACTGCTGTGAATATATGTGATTTTAATTTTATATTGTTTTATGTTTAACTATAACCAGTTTACTACAGCTTATTGCATAAAGGTAGGATGGATGGGAGGGAGGGAGGGAGGGAGGGAGGGAGGCAGGCATAAATATTCAGAGAACTAATTCTGTATCAGACAACCCAATAGTGTTGACAAAATGTCACATGTCCAAATCTACAAACCCAACATATATATAGGGGATCTCATAAAACAGATGGACAGCCAGTCTACACAGCTGATAGTATATGTAGTACCAATTTAGATAGTGGATGATGTACCAAATATGTATCAGGTCTGATTCTAGTAAAATTTCTCAATTAAAGGAAAAGGAAACATTTCTTACCGTCAATAACTGAACTGTTTTAAATGTTATTATTGCTCTATTTTAGGAAGTAATGCTAAAACAAGGGCATTGCAGTTTGGGATCCCAGTGACTGAGAAAATGCGCAACCATTGGCAGCTTAGCACTCTTACAATAGATTTTCATAGTTAAATACATGAATACATTAAAATATTTATTAAATACTTATGCAGGATTAAAAAGCATTGATTAGAAAATGTCCCCCCTCGGGGGTTGAGAAGAGCGGGTTAGAAATGTGGGAAATAAATAAAATAAAATAAATGTCATCCTTAAGCTATTTACTTCCCAATAGCCATATAAAGTCAGTGACTTAATGATTTTGAGACCTACTCACGAACATATATCATTTGGGATTGTTGGCTTATTCTTTATCCATTTATTGGTCTTCCCAGTACTCAGTTGCTGCTTTCAATGGCATTAAAAGCCTGCCCTCTTTCACCCCTATTATTTATACTTGCAATGAAACTATGCCGAGATAAAGATTTAATAAGAATAAAAGTGAAAAGCCAAAAATACAAAAGAAAGTTATTTGCCGATGACATTATTCAATGTCAGAAGATCCACTGAACTAATCTATTAGATGTTATTTCACACAATGAACTAGATAATATGGAAACAACAAAAAATCTTGTTTATATGAAAGAAGACAGTGTAAAAATGTGCCGATATATTTCAATAGTAATTTTATTTTAAAAGCCTGTCCATGTATCTTTATTTGAAAATGTTGGGAATATGAACAGAAGTGCCTGCTTACTTTCTAAGCAATATTATTAGTTTCTTGCATTCAGTCAAAATCAATTGCAACAATGGCTCTGCTTGTGACATTATCAACTCTGCACATTGTAAGTTTTTTGTTACTAAATTGATGGATAGATACCACAAGAATGTCACAAATCTGTAAGTCTGTCTGTGAATATCACTGGTTTGCAAAGTATGTCCACATCAAATGTATAGCATTATGGTTTATATATAGCTACTGTATCATGACTTTGTAATGAAATGTATGAGCATTTAATGATGCTCTTTAAAATAGTAAGGTAATACCTTGCTGTCTTATAATGTACAGCAGTTATTTCTCTTTTTCTGTTTTTTTTATTCAAGCATAAATGCCATGTGCCATATGTATAAATGGATCCAATTGAAATATTTCAGAACATAGACTAGGGCAGTCTTTGTATTAATGTGTCTGTTGTAGGCAGCATAGTCAAAAGTGTAGTTCTTTGGACCCATTATATGCCACCTTAGCCTTCTCCAATTTGGTTCTATTACAACTTCCAGAATTCCTAGAAACTGGTGGCCATATTGCACAGCTCTGAATTGCCTTGCTTTTAGTAGACATACCAACAGCACTATGGTTTGACATTTAAGGAATTGCAGATATTCAACAATTAAAGTGTATATTATATCTCTACAAGATCAGGAGGGCTTTTAAGGAACCATCTTGTCATGAGACGAAAAAGGAAGAGATGGTTCAACCACAACCACATTTTTCTTCCTTTTGCCTACTCCCTTTCTATGTGCTTTTTGTTCTTTGAGACATATGTAAACAATGAATCCAAAGCAGATGCTTAGGTAGCCTTGTCTATTTAAGAGGAGGGTATAATTTCTTTAAATAAATGAATACTAATTCTACAGACAACTTGGATATATTCTGTGGAGGTATGTAAGACATTTGAGTATACTGCCCCTTTCTTTATTATTTTGCCATTTCCAAGACAATTCACTTTAAGAGGCACTCACGGCACATCTATACGTAATGTGAAGGACCCCGGGACAAGTTCCATGTTGGCCATGTTAATGAAAGTTGCAGGATATGCTAAATTCTGATCCAGAATTTGGAGTATGCCATGACTTTGGAAGCATCTAAACAGTTGGGCCAGTTCCAAAACAGAATTGGTTGTGACCATTTACATTGACATCCCATTTACTGGGCTCCAGTAGCTGAGGGCATGAGGTGGCACTTATCAGCTTCTGTTCTCTGTTTTGCATGGTATCTGAGCATGACATGGGTCCTACTGGTCAGCTGTCATCTCCAGTCACATCAGAAGGGGCAACAAGGTAAAAAAAGTGGGAGAAGAGGGGATGATTTATCTGCCCTTCCTTTCTCCCTTCTTCACATGTCACCCTGTTGCATTGACTCACTTTGCTGCATGCAATAGCCAACTGCCAGGCCCAACATTGTGTCTGGATTTTTTTTTGCAACAAACAGAACAGTAGGACATGGTATGGATGGCAGCATCAAAACATGTTTGGGGCTGCTGGTGGTTGGGATGGCCTCCCACCTCCTCAGCGGATAGGACGCTATGAAAACCACACCAGGGGTCAGTCTGGTGTAGATCCATCCTCACAAAACACCAGGATTCGAGGAAGCTGTCTTACATATAATCAGTGAGCAGATTATTGTTCATTCTGACTTGTATAACTCCTTTGGAGTTTGAGCAACAGAAGGTTTTTGTGCCTTTTCAAGGATTGAGATGGAGATTTCTCCATCCAACTTATGTGCTCTCCCACTAGTTTATGACCTCTAACAATGAGTTTGCATTTTAAAGCCAGAAAACAACAGAGCCTTTATGGTTTGCTAGGGCTATTCTGTACCTGTAAAACTTTTTTCTCTGCTGCACCCACCAAAGTTTCCATTTTTATAGAAAAAATGGGTCAAGTGGGTATCTGAATTACAAGACATATCCTTAAAGTATCAATAACAGATGCCATTTTAAATAATTATTTCTCTCCTTCTCGAACTATATATTACTTTCTGATGTAATTTCCTAAGTGAGTTTCTGATAAGGTGGGTAGGAAAACCCACAAGTAAAATGCAATCAAGGTGGCATGAGAGAAGGCATTCTAGAAGATTCTTTCAAGGATTCAGCACTATATGCTTCCTTTGATTCCAACTGATTTCATTAGCATTTTTCAGAGCTAATGGTTTCTTATTGATTTTATACTACAACATATCCCTATTCAGCTTGAGCTACATGAAATTCAGACGCTGTATGAGTCTCTCTGGGGCTCTTTTCTTTTCTTTTTTTCTTTTTTGAGAAATTCATGGAAACTCTTTTTAATAGTTGTGGTGAAGTGATAGACAATCATTAAGAACCCAAAATATCTGGAACAAAACGTCTTGCCATTAATGTTTGAACTTTGTTTTGGAGTTCAAGCACTTTGTGCATGTAGTATTAAAATAAATATACTTGATGCAGGAATATTGTTAGGTGAGTTGCATATTTTGATTTAGAGTGGTTGGTTGGCTTTTGTACAATCTTTCATAATAACAAACTTGATGTGATAATACTAGTGTCAAGATTTCAGTCCAAAATTCTCTTGTTTGGAAACAAATTTAGTGACCACAATGTTTATGATTATAGCTCCCTGCTCAAAATCTTGCAATATAATCATGCACTAGATATCAAAGCATTGATCAATTCTATACTTATTTTTTCAACAGGATAATGTGTACAGAACAAATTCATTAAGATGAATAGTTTTCTAGCTGAAAGGGAATAAGTAGCAAATACATCCAAGGTGGTAAAATATTATTAGTTCTGGTAATGACAGATTAACCAGTTTTCTCTGTTTTAACAAACATCACTTTAAAGTGTAGTGTTTGAGGACAGCTGGCACAGGAAAATATCTCTCTCTTGAACAATCACAGTAACTTGATGGTACTCCTGAAATCTATCCACTCAATTCTGATGCTAAATTTGAAGTAGAGATGTGAATTAGGTTGAACTTTGTGTGTTTACAATCAGAGTTTCTTGTTTTAAAGTTCATTGCTAAGCATGTATCAGCTTAATAGTAATAATTTAGAATTATATAGCATTGTTTACTGAAGATAATTTCATACTCTGCTATACTGAAACGACAAATGTGTATAAGGTGAATGGGTGGGAGGAATGTAAGCGAACATTATCTTTTAGCACTGCTGTTCTTTCAGCTTGATTGTTTCAAGTACAAACTTGTTTTCATGGATAATTACCTCTAGAAATGAAGAGCCATTCCAATATTCCCACAAAGAAAGTAGAGCCCTTGCAGAACTTAATAAAATCTCTGAAAGTTTTGCTCTATGAGGCTTTGTGTAGCTTCCAACTCAACCTTATGTCATAGTCATCATCATCATTAATAGACACTGAGCTTACCTACACAGACCACTTAGGTCAGTGTGGACCCAGATCAGCCCCATAGTGGCTAAATGCTGCATGAAACTGATTTGGCTTAATCTGGGGCAAGGTCACCTTAACTCAGCTTTGCCCGAGGTTAAATAAAGTTGGAGAAAAGTCTGAATCCTGACCCAGGGCAAGGAAAGACAGTTGGCCTTTTTCCTATCCAGAAACAGCACAACTGTCTTCACTGCCATTCCACATTCCCTGGGATTAGGCAGCCCAGGGACACAGGATGGCAGTCCCATGTCTTTCCCCCCCATTGTCGCCAGCCCCTAGCTCTGACACACCACCCAGAGTGCTTATTTGCCAAGGGAGATAGGAGCTTCCCCCCACAGCTCTCTAGTATGGTGGCACTCTGGCTGATGTCATGTAGAGAGGTAAGAAGAAGGTAGGTGTTGTGGAATGACTGGGAATAGCTGTGACATAGTGGGGGGGGGGGGGGCAGGACCCCTAGGGTGGATGTTCAGCAATGCCAAACTGTGTTCATTGTGCCTGGGCAGTAGCCATTCCCACCTCTGATAGTTGAATGAGTTCATGTAAGGACACTATAAAGGCCTGATCTAGTGTATGGTATCCCAGATTGGTCCTGCATTTTGTGTTAGTGTTGAACAAAGTTGAGGAATGCTGGGAATTTCAACAACTTCTTGATGAGAGCAGAATTTCCCCCACTGGTTTAGAAACTACTTATATGAGCAAATGATTGTTCAGTCTCTTCCACTATCAGCTGATAGTGCTTAATCAGTATAATTTGAAAACCAGGGCATGCTATATTTGTATATCACATGCCTAATTTGTATATAGCATCTAATCTGTCCAACAGTACTCTTTTTGTTTTTGAGTTTGGATAAGGCAAAAAAGCAAAGTTGTTGGTATGTCCTTCTGGATATTACTGGAATAACAGACATTTAGAAAATTAATCAGAATTTTGGATTTGTTTGGTCCATAATCCTATTACATAGCAATAACAGCAGATCAACACATGCTGTGGGCTTGATGTCAAAAAAGCAGGCTTTTCCTGCCATATAAGGGTCCCAAAGGCTATGTATTTTGAACTCATTTCATGCAGCTGGGTGTCCAATACAAAATGAATTGATGAAGAAGCCCCACAATCTGAGAACAGAATGGGAACAAGATTGCCTAGGTAGCACTTAAGAGAATGCAACCCTAATGCTATTGTTCTTACATTGTTCTGTAAGATGCCAAAGTATGAGGCACTTTCAGTGAACATTATTTCCCCTTCCCAATCTCATCCTGTTATATAGAAGAATGGCAACACAATACTGCATATCCATAGAAGCAAGTCCTCCTACATTCACATAGCCAAAATAGTGATTTGTTATCAAAGTTTTTGAGATTAAGGCTCTTACACAAAAGTAGAATGGCAATACTTTACTAAATTAGACTTTGAAAACAACAATAAGTAATTCTAGCATGTTTTCCCTGTTTACAAGAAGGTCTTCAAAAATTGCAGGTTTTGAAAGTTTGCATGTACTTTTTATTGTTCTGTGCAGAAAATACAAATTGTATTTTGTAGATATGTGATATAGAGATTGTCTGCACTGAAAGTGATATATCTGCAAAGATATATTATTTTGTGTGCAGAAATAATGTTTACTGAGTGTGAAAGCACAAATAATTTAGTATAGAATAAATCCCAATATGTGGAGATTCTCATCAGCCTGAAGTTATTCTCATCAAGGTTTTCCAACAGTAGGAAAAAAGTTTTGACTACTATAAATGTATTTGCATATTCTTTCCATTCCTACCCAGCTGTTCAAGTACTATCAAAGGTTTTGCCTCATGCTCAAAGCAGAAAATATTACTGCACATAAGAACATTTTTCTTACTTTTGAAGGATTATAATTGCTTCTGTGACAGAGTAGAAAGGATGGAATAGTGTGGATGGAGAAAATGACAAAAAGAAAACCCAATGCATTTTTTCAAAATCCTAAAGTTTGGACTGCAAACACCACACATGATGTCATTATAGCATGATCTGTCCTACCACCACTGATAATTATGGGAAGGAAAGACAAAAGGATAGTGAGCTGGGTCAATTTACCTGACTATGTCTACTAATACCTTCACTTGATAAATGTCACCATTATCTCATTACAAATCTTTGTGAACAGGGGCTACTTTAACTCTTACTTCCACTTTGATAATTCAGAATGAGGAGGACATTTTTGCATTTAACTTTCAGGTTTAAACTATTCAATATTATGTCTTAGAGAGGCATCCTGATGTTATTTTGACCCACACATGTCTAGAAATAAGATAGACTTTTGAGGAGTTACCTTTCTGCATGGCAATGTCCATTTTGTGCCACTGTAGACTGTACAAGGCTGCTCATATATCTAAAAGGCAATTAGAAAATGAAATGGAAACTGTATGAATAGACACATAACATACCTATGCTCCAGTCCATCTCTTCTACAGCATCCCCATATAAACCATGTTTGCTTTTCCCTCTGAAAGACTGAGAAGCAAACAAAGCTGTGTGCACTTGAGGGTAAGAAAGAAAAAGTAGAAACGGTGCATCAGTGTTCCTGCAAGAGAAAAAAAAAGGCAGGGGGAAATAATAATTTAGAATTCAAGGAATGTATACAATTGTATCAACATATTGCCATCTTTATATACATAGAGACCTTTAGTTTGAGTCACTAGGTCACAGTCTATGCCATGGGTGCAAATATTAGAGTATTTTAACCTTGAGCTCAAGGATGAATGAATCTCTATGCATTATTGGCACATATTCTCATGTCCTAAAGTTTTTCAAAAAACTAATCTACACAGAAATTCAGGTGAGTTTTTTTTTGCATTAACACTGGTGGTTTGAGCAAAAAAGCAAAACAAACCATTGTTAAAGGTAAAAAGCTAGTTTTCAGATAGCCACTGTTTTAGGCATGTAAAATTAGATGTTTAAAATAGTTTTTATGCACAAAATTGTGACTATATAAAATTATAATTTTTAGATAGCTTATTTTCAATAAACAAATATTTTCCAGATATTTTCAGGACCTTTTGTGCAAAACTGATATTTTTTCCCTGCAAAATCTACTTTTTTTTCCTTAAAGGAATAGCATAAGAGGTTGCACAAAATTTTTTTCCTGTGTGTGTGCATGTGCACATTATATACCAAAGAAACATTATTTATTAATTTTTGGTGCAAAATTACTAAAACAGAGATTTGCAAAATATGAATACATCACACACAACTTTTCTAAAGCTGTTGCCCTTCAGAGATGCTGAACTATAACCACTATCATCTTTCACCCTTGATTACATTTACTAAGAAATTGTGCTCTAAAACACATAGAAGTAGAAGAAAGTTGCACCATTTCAGAGAAGAAAAATAAATACAAAATGTACACATAAGTATGCATAATAACAGTCATAAATTGTCATCATCAGTGTAATTAATTTAATTAATACAGTACTTTGCTCAAACGACATGCAGGTAGAAATAGCTTTTTGGCACTGGTGCTAGAAGTTGTAACTGGGGGTGAAAATGCTCACGGTCATCCACCATATAGTAATGAATCAAAACAAAATCTTGGGTTGAGAGCTCAGACCTAAAAGTTTTGGAGAGCAATCCCATTTCCCATATAGGAGGACAAAATAGCTCAAGGCAGATTGATTAAAAACAGTACCAAAGAGAGAACTTACACTTCTTGTAACAGCATCTAATGGGAACACGGGATTACAGCAATAAATACAGGACAGGTACAAGTCACCACTTCTATTACAAATGCCCATTTTCCGGAAATAACAACCCCTGAAGCAATATAAAAGATGGCTCTGTAACACTGAGTTCTAACTCCAAGAACAGATATCTAATCAATGGTTCCTGCAGAAGGGTCTAAAGCCCACCAGCATTGATTGACAGCAAGCTTTCAGGTAAAAGAATCTCACCTATTAATATTCTTAAGATTAAAAAGTATGTGATGGCAATTTTTCTTATTTTAAATCTTCTTTTTTGGATGAAAGAGAAATCATGAATGACTACCTCTCCTGTGACCTTGAAAATAGGATGGCACATCAGCTTATAAGTGGGAGGAAGATTTGACAATAACACTTAAAGTCCTGTTTTATTAACTGGCACACTTCAGCAAACAGCTCCTTTGAAAATTTACTGCCATTCCCTTCTACACAATTTACCAAGACAGAACTTCCTTTCTCAACAAATCTAAGTTTTATTCATTGGAAGGACAATAAAGCAAACATGGTGCTTGCATAGAGCAGACAGTCATATCCATTCACATGGCAATGAAACCTTAGAAGCTCAACCTGACATTCTCTAACATGCACAGTAATTCTTCTTGATAGCTGTTAAACATTTCTTTTCTTCCTTGAAAAATCTTATCTGTTAAAAAAAGAGAAAATCTCAGGAGCTGACTCACTTCCACATCAACCATGAGTGTTTTTTTTAACAGAGAAAGAGAGAGACATAAATAGGTCAGAAAAGGAACTAGAAGCCCCCATGTAAGATGCAAGACATCTGTGGAAAAGTAATTGGGGATGCAGTTCATGGTTCATGGATTTTACAGACTCATAGAGCTAGAAGAGACCACAAGGGCCATCCAGCCCAACCTGCTATAGATTTATATTTCATATAGCCTTTTAAAAAATTTGAAATACTTATGGTATATGTACAATATATGACCAGCACAGTGTAATGCTTTAAGTATTGGCCCCTGAGCCTAGGTCATGGAAACCCACTGGGTGATCTTAGGTGAGTCACACATTCTGAGTCACCAAAAACCTGTGATAGATTCAGTTCAGAGCCACCAAAATCAGAATTGACTTGAACACACACCAAAAACAATGGCCTAACTGCAATTGCTAGCACCAGCAAAAATAGGCCAATTGAATCTACTGTTTTATGGTTAACACTTATATAGATTAAATTCAAAATAAGTCTAATGCTATGTGAGAATACAAATGGGATATAGGTCAAGGTGTGTTGCCCTATATCCCCCCCCCCCCCCCAGTTGTTGAACTGTTATCTCGGTATAATCAGTGATGAAAATGCCAGCATTCCTCACCAACTTGTTGCACTGATTAGAATTGATGGGAATTATAGTCCAACATTATATTGATAGCTGCATAGTTCCTACCCCCTCTGTAGACTGGCAGTGACTTCCATAACATAGGGACATGGGCCTCAAACATGCCAAACTCTGTCATTGACCCTGAATTGAATGTATGTGTGTGTGCTCATTCTGCATACCTAATAATAGGATTTATTGCTATGCCCTATTTTATTTAAAAATTAATACCTCTGGAAATGGAGTGCTTTATGGCCTCCTCACTAATGAACAAAGTATGCTGACTGTTATTTCAGTCAAAAAGTATTTGTTGCTGCAAACAGTTGGTGTAGCTCTTTTTTATAGCTGTAAGTATATCATGCCAAAGTGGCATTTAAAGTATGACTAAATTTAAATGAGTGAAGAAAAATGTTTTTTAAAAGTGTCAAGAACAAACAAGAGCAGAGTGTTACTGTATTCTTCAAGTACAGAGCAAAAATGGGAAGAACATGGCAATTTTCAAAAGTGTGTGTGTGTCACTTATCTGCTTCTATGCAGAGTATTTTTTAAGCTTTCAAAACAGCTACATACATTTGACTTTTTCTTTTTTCTTTTCATGTCACCGTCTTATGTCTCCCAATGTACCAGATCTCAAAATAATGGATACTTTGCTTTCCCATTAGTCTAAAAAAGGATTTTTGTCATCCTCAAGAAAATAGTATACATTTATTTATTTACAAATACAAACACATACACACTTCAGTAGAGGGAGGTGATAATTCTTATTCATGATGATGATGATGATGATGATGATGATGATGTCTAGGACATCACACAGTCCTAGACACTTGGGAAGTGTCCGATGTGTGATTCAATACAAAAGCTAGCAGAGCAATCTTCTTTGTTGTGGACTCATCTTGTTGTGTTTCAAATAATAATAATACTTTATTTGTAACCCACCCTATCTCCCTTAAGGGACTCATGGCGGTTTCCAGCAAGCAACAAAATGGCAAAAATTAAATGCCACAAATGGACAAACAACAAATCAAGTGAAAAACAATAAATAGTTCAATCTCGATATAAGCCTATGAACTAAACCAAAAAATAGCCAAAGATTAAAACTTACATAAACATAATCCAACACATCACACACATTTACCATGATAAAATCTCACAGGTCACAAGATAAATTAAGAGGACATTAAAAACATGAGGTAGTGTATGACTTCCAATGAGCTGAGGTAGCTGTCCAATTCATAGTATTGTCTATGCCCATTAACATGATAATGCAAAAATACAGAGCTCTTTTCTGGCATTCATCTTCTCATTCTTTACTAACTGAATAGGGAGAATCGGAAATGTGGGGCATACAGATGAAATAGAGCAGGGTCAGTCGGACTGCCATAGCTTCAAGCCATAGCTGGATCACAGTTGACCCCCCAAGATTTACTACTGCCACCTGTACTTTGGCTGGCAGGCTTCCAGACCTAGCAGGTGTTTCTGGA
Organism: Anolis sagrei; assembly: GCF_037176765.1. Taxonomy (NCBI): domain Eukaryota; kingdom Metazoa; phylum Chordata; class Lepidosauria; order Squamata; family Anolidae; genus Anolis; species Anolis sagrei. Next base: position 94,979,386 of record NC_090023.1, read on the forward strand.
TGAGAGTTTTCATTACAGTTGAGACATTTAAGGGGAGGAGACTCAAGGTTCAACCCACTGGCTCACCCTCTATTTTTTCTGGATTGTCATGATCACAATTTTGCGACATTTCTATCAACATAACATTGTAGAGGGGCAGTTGGCATGGGTCATGGATCCAGGATTGAACATGTTGCTTTTGGCATTGGTCAAGAAAGAGGATCCCGGTGTTGGATCTAGGAGTGTGTGGCCCAAGATCTCACCCAGTCAGAGGGGCAAACAGACTCCACACCTCGATGGGCAGATAGTGTCCAAGGCTAGATAACCAGATCTTATCTGTTGGAATCTAGTACTTAGCTGGATCAGTCGCTCATTGGTCGGGTGGCCAATGTTGGGATCAAGACTCATGTTCAAGTCAGGGCTTGCATTTAGCTGTAACTAAATAAAGTTGTAGAGGTTTTTTTTTCCTTTCCCAATTTGTATGTGGTCTGCATTTTGTTGTCACAAAGCAGTTCCCACATCTGAACACACAATATATTTGCTGGCTCTATCTTTCTTATGTTCCCTCCTTCGCATTCTTGATATCATCCATTGTGTACAAGAGAAATGGGTAGCCAGGCCTGCTACATTCACATTAGCCTCTATACATGATATAGAAATCTACCAGAATAGGATAGGAAGAAAGAGAGGAACTCTTCCTTTACTTTTGTTTTCCTTTTAGAAAGGTGAGCACTAGGTACTAATAGGCAGCATAGCTAGTAAAATACTGTGTGAACCCCCATCATGGAGTCTCATAGCATCATAGAATCATCGAGTTGGAAGAGACCTTGTGGACCAACCACACTGCCAAGAAGCAGGAAAATAACATTCAAAGCACTCACAACAGATGGCTATCCAGCCTCTGTTTAAAAGCCTCCAAAGAAGGAACCTCCACCACATTCCAGAGCAGAGAGAGAGTTCCAGTGCTGAATAAAGATGATGAACAGGACCGGGCCCAGGACGGAAGCCTGCTTATGATACTCCACTCGTCACGTCTTCCCAGGATGAAGAGGAAGCATTGGGGAGAATCACCCTTTGTGTTTGTTCGCTTAACCAATTACAGATCCACCTAACCGTAGTTTTGCCTAGCCCAGATTTGACTAGTTTGTTTGCCAGAAGGTCATGGGGAACCTTGTTGAAGGCCTTACTGAAATCCAGATAAGCTACAACCACAGCATTCCCTGCATTGACCCAGCTTGTAACTCTATCGAAAAAAAAGAGATCAGATTAGTCTGGCCTGGCTTGTTTTTGATCAATCTATGGTGACTGTTAGCAATGACTGCATTTGTTTTTAAGTGTTTGCAGACCACTTCCTTAACAATGTTTTCCAGAATCTTGTCTGGTATCAATGTGAGGCTGATGGTAATTTTTTGGGTCATCCTTCTTTCCCTTTGTAGAGATGTGTTCATTATAAAGTGTTATTTATAATGTTTATTATAGAGTGTTTAATGTACTGTGTTGAAACTGCATTTATGTATTACATTTATTGCCATGGCCTAGCTGTGAGGGATAGGTTGCCATGGTGACAAGACAAGGCAGAAGAGGAGGTGGGCGGAGCTTAAGGAGAAAAAGGTGGGAAAGTGGCAGTTAAGCTCCAGTCCGGTGGAGGAGACCCGGAGAAGAGCAGAGCCAGTTAAGGGCTCTGGGAAATAGCAGAGTCAAGAAAGGACTCTGGGGAAAAGTAGTTTAGTCCGGTGGAGGAGACCCGGAGAAGAGCAGAGCCAGTTAGTTAGGGCTCTGTTGTGAAGCTGTGAGAATTCAGTAGTTCCTAGAATTTGTGAATATTTCTTCAGCAAGAGAGCTGAAGGTGTTACCTTGTTAGATTACTTAGGTTAAAGAATCTAACAGAGGGGGTTTTAAGGATCGCCAGTAAGGAAAGACTGGTGATCAGTGGTTTGTTCCGAGTATAGGGCAAACAGTGTGGACATTCACAATAGGGAACTCTGGAATAGTATAAGCACTTCACTAAAGAAGGAGTTTGTAGATTTGTAACATTCAGAAGCCTGAAAGTATCTCAAACCAGCCATTTTGTAACATCAAGCCTTGTGCCAAGTTCAAACTCTCAAAACTGCAACAATTACGTTCTGTTAACAATAAAACTTGTTCTCTTTTTATTTCAAACCTGCCTCCTCCATTGCTGTTATGCTTGGTGCATTCCACACTACCAAACTCACCTCACAACACAACTAAAGATAAACAGAGACATAAACCAGCGTCTCTAAACATATTGGTGGCAGCTTAATTGATATTTAAAAGAAGGTTCCTCACAGAATATTGGTGGCATTAAAGAAGATTAATACTTCCTCACATAATTTTTGGTGGCATTTTAGTGAGATTAGCGCTGCTTCTTTACATTTTTGGTTGACAAGCGGTGGGATTAACGCTTCGTTACACCCTTCTTGAAGATAGAGACCACATTTGCCCTCCTCCACTCTGCTGGGACTTGTCCCATTCTCCAAGAACTCTCAAAGACAATTTCCAGTGGTTCTGAAATAACTTTCGATAGTTCCTTCTATACTCTTGGATGTAGTTGATCTGGCCCTGGGGACTTGAATTCATCTAGAGCAGCCAGGCATACCTGGATGACTTGTTTCCCTACTTGGGGTTGGATTGCCCCAAATCTTTCATCCACTCCATGATGCTGAGGTTGAGGACAGCTTTCATTTTATGAGAAGACTGAGAAAAAGAAGGCCTCAGTACGTAGTTCTGCCTTTTCCCTATCCCCTATGTAGTTCTGCCTTTTCTCTATCTGCTATCAGCACTACCCCATCTCCCTGATCAGCATTATCCCATCTCCTGTTTCCCTGATATTCATTTAAGAAAAATACACCATGATATGTTGCAAGCTCTCTGATTTCAGATCCCATACACTCGAAACTCCAGCTCTAAAATTATGGCATCCCAACTGAATGTACTCTACCTATACACTTTCAGGATTGTCTGCTGCTAAGCAGTGATTGGAATAGCAAAACATGAAAATTGTTTTCACAATAGAATCATAGAATCATAGAGTTGGAAGAGACCACATGGGACATCCAGTCCAACCCCTGCCAAGATGCAGGAAAATTGCATTCAAAGCACCCCCGACAGATGGCCATCCAGCCTCTGTTTAAAAGCCTCCAAAAGAAGGAGCCTCCACCACACTCTGGGGCAGAGAGTTCGACTGCTGAACAGCTCTCACAGTCAGGAAGTTTTTCCTAATGTTCAGATGGAATCTCCTTTCTTGTAGTTTGAAGCCATTGTTCCGCATCCTAGTCTCCAGGGCAGCAGAAAACAGGCTTGCTCCCTCCTCCCTATGACTTCCTCTCACAATATAAAACACTAAATAATTTGGAAGGCTTCAAAATAGTTGACAGAAAATGCATAACAACCATTATTTATCACACACAAGACAGCTTATATAGTATGTTGTTCAAATATGATTTGGTATGGGACTTTGGGGGTTTTTTTGGGGGGGGGACTGAAAAGAAGTGGCCAATCATTCCAGGTTTATTAATGATCCACTGGAGGAATATTAATATTTATTTTAACTTCAAATAAGTGAATGCCTTTTAAGGAAGGGGAATAATCTACTGAGCAAATTCCAGAAAGATGGAACTGTAAAATGCACTAGATGTAGTATTAATTAAACTAGCACATGGTCGTAGTATATTTTCACTTTAATTAACTATACATTAAAATAAATGTTTGATACAGGAAATAAATATTTTCAGACTCATAGCACTTCAGATCTCATGTATCAAGGATTGAATCCTGTGCAATGAGGACTAATACAAAAATATAAAAAGCAAGAAAATTTACAGTGCGATTAAAAAAAAGATTTGACGAAGTCATAATAAGAGATTGATTCTATTGAAAGAAAAAGAAAAGAATTAGAAATTATGCATGATCAGAATTTGATGAACTATAAAAAAATTGTTTTTCTTCAGGTGGAGATACACACAAAGTTTTTTAGGCAGGATTTTCTTCAGTTTTGCAAATTTTAGAAAAAAGTCTACTTTGCCTCATATCTGCCCAAAATTTGGTTTGGGATTTAATAATGATGTTTGTTGATGATGATGATGATGATGATGATGATGATGATGATGATGATGATAAACTTTATACCCTGCCACCATCTCCCTAAAGGGGACTCAGGGTGGCTTACATGAGGCCATGCCCATCAATACAGAAACACAATATAACACAAAAACACAACAGAAAATCAGAAAATAAAATAACATAAGATACAAAAATACAAAATGTAAATATACAGCACAACAATATAAAATCAAAACAATAAACCACTAAAAATGAACACAATGGGCAGGGCCGGTACAAAAATTAAAACTTTAAAACACCGGGAGAAAGAGCAGTGTAAAATATCAGGAAGGGGATCCGGGGGATAAGGTAAAAGTTCATTGCACAAACCAGATAATAAAGGGCTTCTGAGGGCATTTTATGCAGAGTTTGGTCAGGGATTATCGTACATTCAGTCATTGAAGGCACATTGGAACAGCCAAGTTTTCAGGCTCCTCCTAAAGATTTCCAGGGTGGGGGCTTGCCTAATATCTCTGGGGAGTGAATTCCAAAGCTGAGGGGCCACCACAGAGAAGGTCCTCTCTCTCGTCCCCAGAAATCGCACTTGTGATGAGTGAGGACAATTTGGCCATAACTGATGTAGCTCTCTACTACCTACAAGAATAACTGATGTTCCAGAAGTCTGTTGTGATGTGGAAGACCTGTAAAACTATTGATAGTTATTCAACATGTCACAATAAGAAATCCATCACAATAGAATTCTAGCAACTTAGAAATGAAAACATCTACCTTCTGATAAATCTTTTGGCTTCTTCTGTAAGCCTTTGGGTGAGGTTCTCGTAGCTCCAGGGCTGCTGGATAATACTGTGATTTCTCATCAAGAAGCAATTCAGATATCGAAAGTTATAGAAGAAGAACAGCAAGATTCCAATTAACACTGCAGCCATTAAGAAGACGAAGCCCAATACTCTGTGAGAAATTCGGAGAAGACCAATATAACGTAAAACCTCCAAGGAGATTAGAGCAATCCCAGTGATCTGTAGTGTTGTAGGAAGATACATTTTAAGCCCCCTTTGAAAAACACTTCCATGCTCAGGTTTGCAGTCTCTGATGTTGTTCACAGGGATTCCATAGAAATAATTAAAGCCATGATTTAGTGGGTGGTGGCAGTAGTCATCTTTACTGTGGCAGTTAATTCCAAGATGCCATTTGCCTAAGGGAAAAGAACCATGTAAGTATTTCAGATGGATATGCAAAATGTAGGTTTACAGACTTCCTACCCCTTTAAAAGAATAAACAAGGACAGGTAACCCCTCTTCTCTTAGTATAGAAATCCCTCGTGACCAATTTGCTGTCACCATACAATTCCCATTCTAGTTAGTGTTCAACGAAGATGAACATTCTCAAAAATGTTTCTGTGGTTTTCCAGACTAGGTATACACTGACCACATGATTCAGCTCTGAAACTGATCTAGAGCTTTCAAAAGAAGCCCGATGTATTTAAAATTGTGCTGTTTACTTGTTTGATATTCCATTTTTCACTTGTGAGCTGTTTTGAAAGACAATTTTCAAATCCCAGAGCAAGAGATACACATCTAATACCAACAAAGCAAACATGTATATATCATCCTGTCTCACCTATAAGAGCTGAGGTGTAACCCTTCTGCTGGAGGAGTGTTGCAAATGTTATTTCTTCAGTAGGCAGTCCACCAGAAGAGGCAGAAAATAAGAATACTCCAACACGATGCAAGCTAGCCATTCCTAAAGGAAACAAGAGTATATTGAAAGATAAACCAGAACAATGTTCATTAATAGACTATTGTGTATCCATGGGTGAGTTTCACTTCATGCAATGTGCACAATATATGGAGAAGAAGTAGTGACAACTTTATTGGTCACTGCTGCAGATAGAGTTGGATGCAGATAAACCTGTCTGTTGAGGGATAACTTACTTACTTACTTTTACTTAGGCGATCCCTCATAGCCCAAGGATGTTGGTCCTCTAAGTGTAGTGTCATGGCATTGGGTCCGTAGGTGGCTGTAGAGCCCTATTCTTGATCCGCATGTTCTCCCGCAGTGAGGACAATGGTTTCCAGGTGGAAGGTGGTCCTGGTCAGGGTTGGCTTGACGCATCTTCCTCTTGGCACATTTCTCCCTTTCACCCTCTATTCAAGCCTCTTTGAATTCCACGGCACTGGTCACAGCTGCCCTCCAGTTGGAGTGCTCAAGGGCCAGGGCTTCCCTGTTCTCGGTGTCTATGCCACAGTTTATATGGCTTTAAGACCATCCTTAAATCTTTTTTTTTTTCCTGTCCACCAATATTACATTTTCCATTCTTGAGTTAGGAGTATAGTGACTGCTTTGAGAGGTGGTGATTGGATGTTCGGACAACATGGCCAGTGAAGCAGATTTGGTGGCATAGGAGCATCGCTTGAGCGTTGGTGGTCTTTGCTTCTTCCAGCATGCTGACATTTGTCCGCCTGTCTTCCCAAGAGATTTGCAGGATTTTTCAGAGGCAACGATAATGGAATCATTCAAAGAGTTGATGGATAAACCCAATCCTCCACCCAATTCTGTAGCCCTTTGGATCCACATGATCAAAAGTCCCCTGTGTGGTCCTCCTGCCAAGGGTGTCTGGCTCAACTGAGGAAAATTCCTTCAGCCCTGCACATCTGACATTGTTCAAGGGAAAGTTAATGCTACCCAGTGCCTGAGAGATACAGGAAAAAAAAGATATTCTAGACAAGGAACTCAAGCCACCCCTCCCCCCCCCAAAAAAAAATACTAGTGTCAAAAAGAACCAACAGAACCTAATAGGTTGCATGTCAAAGCCTGACAAAAGTACATGAAATCACCATGACAGGGGGAGGCCAAGTGGTATGATGAACTAGAGATGACTGATAAGTGTCTGAGAGAGCAGCAATTTCAACTGGAGTGAAGCCCTCCAGTCAGAATGCACTACCCAGTGATTTAAATCTCTGGTTCAGATTCATTGACTGACAGTTCCTGTTTGCCCTCCAGAGCTATGCCAAGCCACTGTGCTTCATGCATAAAAGAAACCATTACCAGAGGAACCAACAGTGCTCCACTCCTGTCCTGGACCACAAAAATGCTGTTTTATGGTGGCACAGCAGGTTAAACTGCTGAGTTGCTGAACTTGCTGACTGAAAGGTTGGCAGTTCAAATCCGGGGAGTGGTATGAGCTCCTGCTGTTAGGCCCAGCTTCTGCCAACCTAGCAGTTTGAAAACATGTCGATGTGAATAGATCAATAGGTACTGCTTCTGCAGGAAGGTAATGGCTCTCCATGCAGTCATGCCGGCCACATAACCTTGGACAAAAGCAGCTCTTCGGCTTAGAAATGGAAATGAGCACCGGCCCCTCAGAGTTGGACTCAACTTGACTTAATTTCAAGGAGAAATCTTTACCTTTTATGCAGAATAAGTTTTTGATAGAATAGAGAACTTGTAGTACTTGAATACTTTCTCACTGTGAGAAAAAAATTCCTAAAATCACTAGTTACTTCTTTCAAGGACAAAGAAGGTCCAATTATAAATCTGATAACACAACTTCAAGTGTGATTTTGTTAACGTTTATTAATTATGTAAAAAGAGATTTATTGTTCTGTAGACAAATGTAAGTAATAACATAAACTTCCCACATTTTCATCATGGAGTTAATAAGGGTTGTTATAAAATCTGCAAGATTTATTTATTTTTTGTCGTGTCAGGAGCAAGTCGCTTCTGGTGTGAGAGAATTGGCCGTTTGCAAGGACATTGCCCAGGGGACGCCTGGATGATTTGATGTTTTTTATCATCCTTGTGGGAGGCTTCTCTCATGTCCCCGCATGAAGAGCTGGAGCTGATAGAGGGAGCTCATCCGCCTCTCCCTGGATTCGAACCTGCGACCTGTCGGTCTTCAGTCCTGCTGGCACAGGGGTTTAACCCACTGCGCCACCGGGGGCTCTAGATGATATAATCTGCAAGATGATATAATCAAAAGTGCCATACCAATGACATCGGTGAAAATTATTTTTAGTGTGTCTAAATCAAGTTTGTCTTTGTTTCTACTTAAACATTTCACCAGACAATCCTCATATTTTTAGGAAGACTGTTTCCTCAACATCATCATGCCTTCAGTTATTTAGTTTCAAATTTATTCTTTTCTTCATTTTGGATGGTATATAAAAATATGAAAGTACAGGAATGATGTTGTTGCTGCTGCTGTCAAAGTTATTGCTGACGTATGCCTTCAATTTTTTTTCTAGCTTATGATAACTGTAATACAAACTTTTCACAAGGTTTCCCCAGCAATATTTGTTTAGATGGGGTTTTCTATCATTCTCCTCTGATGCTGAAAGAATATGACTCAAGATAACTGAGTGGTTTTCTATGGCAAAATGGGGAGCTGAATCCTGATTTCTCTGTATCCTAATCCAACACACAAACAACTATATAATGAAGGCTCTAAATGAATACAAAAAAACATAATGAAGTTTGTAAACAACATACCTTAAAAGTGCTTAACTGACACTTTTGCTGTAAACAGATCAAAGAAACCCCTGCATCAGCGAAACTTCTTTCAATCTCCTAGGCATTACTGGCTATACGAAATATTCATATTCATATTTACTTTTGGTAGAGTACAGAGCACCAGTGACAAGGAAATATGTTCTACACTAAAATGTCAGCTCAGATACGAGCATTGCAAGCCTACCTATGCATATCTGTTCAGAAGAAATTCCTTTTTTCCAATAGAACTTACATGGGTATCTAGCTTTAATATCTTCAATATTTATATTAGTACATATTTTAAAGAACACGTCAAGCTAAATTATGATTCTTATTTGTAATAATTTAAACAGACTGCGAAGGAAGATTGATGCTTTTGAGCTGTGGTGTTGGAGGAAAGTTCTGAGAGTGCCTTGGACTGCGAGAAGATCCAACCAGTCCATCCTCCAGGAAATAAAGCCCGACTGCTCATTGGAGGGAAGGATACTAGAGACAAAGTTGAAGTACTTTGGCCACATCATGAGGAGACAGGTAAGCCTAGAGAAGACAATTGTGCTGGGGAAAGTGGAAGGTAAAAGGAAGAGGGGCCGACCAAGGGCAAGATGGATGGATGGCATCCTTGAAGTGATGGACTGACCTTGAAGGAGCTGAGGGTGGTGACGGCCGACAGGGAGCTCTGGCGTGGGCTGGTCCATGAGGTCTCGAAGAGTCGGAGACGACTGAACAAATGAACAACAACAAAACAGACTGCTCTGAAAATTGGATACTGCTCTGACATGAAAGAACAGAGTCAAGACATCACATAGTGTGCATTCTTTCCTTCCTTTCTATATTTCTTTTTTACTTTTTCTTAGACACATTACCTTAGGTAAGAAGCCATGGCACATGCTGATGGAGGTGATACATTACAAAAGAATTTGGCAAAAGGAGGGGAACTAAAGTATGTAATTTTTTTAACTGCCAAGGCTAACCAACTTATCTACTTGGTTGAAGAAAATACCATGTTGTAGCACCACTTAGAACAAGGGATTATGTCAATATAATTAGAAACATTCATACATTTTGAAAAGCAATTTTAATTACAAATCACAAGAACAAAGAAGCAGTAAGAACATATTTTACCTGATCTGATAGGATACCGTCCTGTCAAGAAAGCTGCTCTGCTGGGTGTGCACAGTGGTGCAGCAGCTATATGCTGAGTCAGCTTTACTCCTCTTTTAGCTAACTTATCGATATTGGGAGTTCTGATGAGAAGAAAGCAAACAGTATTTTAATGAAATGCGTAGTATAGGAATGAACCAGATTATTATTTTTCTGATTTTTACAATGTATACACTTCATGCACAACAAAATTATGGAACTGGATTGCCAAATCATCCATTCAGTAGAGTATGCCTATAGCTTTCCAAATCACTGGGATTTGTTTTACCTAATTGTGGTCAGCCACGGCCTTCAATAAAATGTTTAGTCAGCAACTATAAATTCTGTAGCCAAAGTCAACAGATAAAAAGCTTTAATGGAAGTGTGCCTCAATTATGATAATACAAATTAAGCGAAATGTATCCAGTAAATACGATTCTGAAGCAACACGTTCTTTTCTGAATGCATGCCTGCTTGAAATGAAAGTCTCACATGCTAGTTCTGCCCTAAAGCTCTTTGTGCACTGGCCAGAATTTGAACAATGATACATTTTCTGATGACAACTCCCACTAACTGCTTATCAGCATGGAAGTAACTTTTACAGACTCTAAAGTGGAAGCTACTGTTCCCCTTACATCTCTCAACTTGCCATGTTGCATGGTGCTTTTTAAAGGAGCAATGTCTTCACACTCTCTTGAATAGAATTAGAATGTTCCATGATCAGGAACTCAGCTTTATTATAGAAAGTCTTGAAGACTTTCTTTGGAAACTACAGTTGGCCAGGTTTGGTTATACATACTTTTAGCCAGCTGTAGTACTTTGCATTATGAAAATATAAATTAACCGTGTTGAAACAGCAGCAATATTTTCTGGTTCATTTCTTGACATAAATTGAAGTTTCAGTGACTTCCTTTAAACTACTGCACAGTCACAAATGGGACACAGGGCTTTCCATACACATTTTATAATGCATGTGTAAACAGTGGATTTCATGTTGGAAAGGTGATTGATGAATCCATTTAAGGTTTTAGTCCAAACTCTATCCCTAAAATATACTTGAATAGTCCCTTTAACATTTAGGATAAAAGTTAGAAAAGTTCTCAACTTTACTGATGTAAGAGTCAATAGGCCCCACTCTGTTTTATGTAACCAAGCAGTTTTGGAAATAACAGTAAACCCTCCATGTGCATGGATTCTACATCTATAGATTCAATAAACCATGACTCAAAAATATTCCAATAAAATTCTGAAAAGCAAATTTTCAGTTTGCCATTTTTTTTTACAAGGGACACAATTTTACTACAAAATTGTATATAGCGGGATTTGAGTATCAACTGATTTTGATATCTGTGGGATCATGGAAGCAAACTCCATCAAATATCAAGAGCCCACTGTTTACTATTGATTGAATAGAAATGTAATATATCTCAGCACAGGGAGGAAATTACATTTATGCCTTCTTAGTTTGCTTTTCCAGATTGATCAGTGTACAGCTTCAAGATCCCTACTCTTCTTACTTATGTTCGCAACAGTGATAGCCCACCTGTTGAACACATTCATAGAAATGTTTGCTTGGTGTTCTCTTGCTCAGTTTTCCTGAGGATTATCTTCTTATTCTTTCCAGACCTTTTGCCTTTCTGTTGTGCTGCCTCACAGCATTCTTTTCTGATGCTCTTCTGATTAAGATAAACTCAAAAGCTTCAACACTTTTGTGGTATTTTGGCTGCTCTTTGTAAAGATATGCTGTGCACCTGTAGATTTAGATATTTTTCTTGTCATGTACCAATAAAACCATTTTCATTCTATTTAATTTCATTGTTGTTTTCTTCTTGTTTTATTAATTAACTGATGTAGAAGTGTCTACACTGAAAGGCAGTGTATGCAGGCTGAAATGAAATATATTATAAAAGCTACACCATTCTATATACACAACCATTCTGAATGTAATTTACTTTTGAGCAGGTTTGCACAGGACTGTATTAATAAATCTAGCAGACACCTGTAGGAAAATCCAGTGTGAAATATTTGATAGGGGTCTTCGTTTGTAAATGAATCAAGCACTAAACCACAAAATCATAATTTAGTACACACTTTTGGGACCTAGTTTAAGTTAATCTATCACATGAATTTTTATTTTGTTGGGGGTTTTTTGTTTGTTTGTTTTTAAAAACAAAACAAAAACATTAGTATTGGTGATGAACAAAATAAACAATTGAATTGTTCATTGTTCTTTATGGCTAATTTTATAAAACTAGCTAAAACCCTGTCCATTAAAATAATTTATAGCCTCTGTACATACTAGTGCAGGCCATGATCTTAAGCATTTTGATAGCACACTAGTGTTATGGGAACATGCAACAGTAGCAGCAGCAGAGACAATGGCACAAAGAGCCTGCCAAATCCATGCTACATATCTCAAATGCTGTTCACTAGTAGCAGTAATGGGGAAATGACCAATCTTAGAGGAAAGATGGGTATCTTAAACAATTGCTCTTGCAAGCCAAAGGGCATCCAAGGGCTTGTTGACACTTGTCCAAAACCTTGCATCACAACAGAAGTTGCTCCTGGATGTCCAAACCATAATTCCAGGGACTTCAAGACCGTAAGAGAGGGTAAAAGAGAGTGCATGTGGACAGCTGGACCAGCTCTAATGTGAATTGGTGTATGGTGTACATGGCCTAGCACCAACATTCTCTTTTTCCTGTGTTCGACAACACAGGGGAAAGGGGACAGATTGGGCCTGCATTGTCCTCCGTCACCATAGCAGATGGTCACCCTCCTTCTCCTGCTTCTATGGGCACTTTTGCTAATGTCAATGGCCAGAAGTTCTCCCAAGTTCCAAGGTGGTTCAGAAGCAGAGTATTGTCGGAACTAGGACACTAGGAAACATCCAACGTAAATGATAGTTCAATGAGGCCGAAGTCTTACTGTACTGTCTGGACTATGCCCCAACACATTGCAGGATGGACATACTGTAGCTGCCCCTAATATCAGTATGGAATATTGTTACTCTAGACTGTCTCAGATTCTAGAATGCATGTAGATGTACTCTTAGCAGCATATTCCAGAGTATTGTTGGAACTAGGACACTTCTCAGATATTCAAGAAACAAGTGGCACAAAGTTGGCAGCCTCATCCCCTCAGTGCTCTTGCTTCCAATTGTTTCTTCTTTCTCTTGGACCCTGTGTTGTCCCCACCTAGTTACTATTTCCTCCTTTCACCATTGTTATAATGATACTAGAAAACACATTTATGAGTAAGCACCATTCAAAACATTGCTACTCGGTATAATATAGCATTACTGTGGAAAATGCAACATCCTATTCTCAACTGAACAACTGAATCCCTGTTTTCTGGAGTATTACTAAATCAATAAGTAGCACGATGGCCTAACATCATGTCAATTAAGGGAATGTGGTAATTTAACTACTTCATTCTAGGCTTTCTGCAATGTAAAATGAAAGGAACACTTTATATTTTATATTTAGGTAAAGCTAAGGGTTTCCCCTGACAAATCTAGTCGTGTCCAACTCTGGGTGGTGGTGCTCATTTCCATTTCTAAGCTGAAGAGCTGATGTTATCTGTAGACACCCCCAAGGTCATGTGGCCAGCATGACTGTATGGAGCACTGTAACCTTCCTGCAGAAGTGGTACCTATCGATCTACTCACATTTGCATGTTTTCAAACCACTAGGTTGGCAGAAGCTGGGCCTAACACTGGGAGCTCACCCCATTCTCCGGATTCTAACCACCAACCTTTCGGTCAGCAATTTCAGCAGCTCAGCAGTTTAACCTGCTGTGCCCCCTGGGGGCTAATTTTATATTTATTCCTTGTATTGTCGAATGCTTTCATGGCTGGAATCACTAGGTTCTTGTGGGTTTTTTCGGGCTATATGGCCATGTTCTCGAGGCATTTCTCCTGACGTTTCGCCTGCATCTATGGCAAGCATCCTCAGAGGTGAGGTCTATTGGAACTGTTGGAACTTTATTCCTTACTTTTTGTCTCAGTAGATACAAAATCCTAAATTCATATTTTGGTACTTAACAAAGATGTTCCATGTGGTGCCAAAAGCAGTTCACAACCTATAATCCATAAATAAGTCATAATCCTTGTTCAAATGGTACAGGATGACCATGAAGTAGATGTGGCAAGATACAAACTTCATTGGCCAGTATTGTATTTCCTCATATTTTTACCTGACTCTTAGGTTTCTTGCAATTCTGTGAAACTCATCTCTTTATGCAGACTTTCAAGAGCTAGGAATTGCTGAATCTTTGACATTGCTTCTGAAGTTCATGCTTTGAAATACCATGGCCTGATTTTTAACCTTTTTTTTTACCTTTAAAATGTTTTTTCAAGATATATTAAATAGAGACTTGTGTATGATAAGAATGGCAGAGTTAATAAATTTTTAAAATGAATGTAAATAAAATTCATTATCTTCTCTCTAAGACTATACATTAGATTGCTAATGCATTTGATTTATCAAGTAGAATCTGTACATATACTGAAGGAGATCAGAGCACACTTTGTTCTATTTTTACTTTTTATTATTATTTACTGCATTTTTATACCGCCTTTCTCAGCCAAAGGCGACTCGTTTGGGGCAGGGGATTGGATGACAACTACACAAGTGGCTAATCATGTTGCATGAAGGATTCTGGGAGAGTCCAAAAACAACTCTTCCAAACTCTAATGAGAGGTTTCTTCAAAGTTGAGGCCAATCCTTCCACAGGCAGGAACTAAAAGGCATCACTATGTTAGTATGCAAAGGGATCTTGTAGCATATTAGAGACTAAGATCCTTTCCAGACAGGCCCTATATCCCAAGATCTGATCCCAGGTTTTCTGCTTTAAACTGGATCATATGAGTCTGCGCTGACAGATAATCTGGGATAAATAGAAAACCTGGGATCAGATCCTGGGATATAGGGCCTGTCTGGAAGTGCTATCATCCCCCTCCCACACAGCCATAAAATCCAGATTATCAAATCAGATAATCCAGATTATCTGCTTTGAACTGTATTAAATGAGTCTACACTACCATATACTTGAGTTCAATGCAGATAATATGGATTTTATATGTGGCAGTGTAGAAGGGGCCTAACTTAAAGCATAGAGTTGGTAGCATATGCTTTCATATATGGATCTGAAGAAGGAAATTAGTCTATAAAACTTTATGCTACCAACTATTTTTATGCGAGTCTCTAATGTAATGCAAAATATCTTTGCCTACTTATTTCCAATTGCATAAGAAATAGAATAAGAGCAAACAACGCAGTTTTGAATTTTTCAGTGTTTCACTTTTGAATTTTTCAAGAGTAAGGCCCCTTCTACATTGCCATATAATCCAGTTTAAAGCAGATAATCTCAATGTTATATGGCAGGGTAAGAGGGGCCTCAGTTATTTGTCATTGCACTATTCCATGGTATGGAAGTGGTAGAGTTGCAGTCTAAAATGTCACTAAAGATAAACCATTTTAGAGAATTTATTTAAACACATCAGTTTCATAGATCACCAGAAGTTAAACCAAACCTTAGAGTTGTATTTCCATAACATCCCAAGTCTCCAATACCCAGGTCATCAGCCATGAATAGAATAATGTTGGGCTTTGTAATGTTTTTGCTTGTAGCAATGCTTGTTAGCCATAGAAAAAGCATCAAACGTAAAAGGATCATCATTCTCCTGTTTTAAGGTGAGATTCTTTTAAAGAGACCTGTTTTATAAAAGAATGACATTCAATGAATTAATGTTAAAGGAGAGCAATGTTCTTCATGGCTTGGACAATGATTCAGATTATCACAGTTTATAAGTAGAACTTGGTATTTCACATGTTTAAAGATACACAATATCCACACGATGAATACATAAATATATTAATATAGATATTTACCAAGAAATAAAATGTGGTTATCAAGCAATGGGAGCATACCTTTCATATATTTGGTTATAAATATAATAAAACTTTATTTATATCCTGCCCTATCTCCCCGTAGGGACTCAGGGAAGTTACATTCAATAAAGTCAGAGGCATTTGTGCTAGAATTTCATTCTTTACAAAACACACATCCACAGAATAAGTTAAATTCCAATCGGAAATCATAACATAAAAGTGTTCAAGTTGTTTTGCACTTTCAAAAAGACAGTGGTAAAAAGAACAGGGAAGGGAGCAATGGTGACTTAACCCATGGTTTAAAAGTTTGATCTCATTTTAGGATTTCCAATATTTCCCACTGCACCTATTGTTTTACCCTTTGCTATGATGAAAAAAGCTGAAAAACATGATGGTGTGTACTCCTTTCTTTAATTGTATTTAGTTCTAACATGTATTATCTGTCTATAGATTTTGAACTTGGTTTTGAACTAGGAAATCAACTTAGTTAACTTACATGTTTTTGTTTTCTACTAAAAAATTAGCCATCAAAAATAAGTCCCAGGTTTCCATCTGGGCTAAGTTCACTGTATTGAATAGAAACATCAGGGTGTTTGTGTGGCATGCATAAACAAAAAACAATTTAATATAAGTGCATTTTATTTCACTATTTCATGGTACCGTGTCTTGAATATTTTCTCAATAACAATTTAAGCTACCAAGTCATCAACCATGTCATAGTCTTCCAATGCCAATGTATGGTTGGCCCATGAAGAATGCTGACAGGAAGAAAATTACCTCATTTGAAATGTCATGCAGGAGAAGAGTTCTGTGGATTACTGTGGAGTAATAAAAGAACAAGTGAGTAAGTCCTAAAGCAAGTGGCCACCTCCCTCCTGTCCTTTAGAAGACATCTGAAGACCTGGCTCTGTAGCCAGGTGTTTAGATGATAATGACAATAGGAAAGGATTTTGGGTTGCAACATTGGATTTCCCGGTTTGATTTTTGTTTTACTAGCATTTTAATATTATCTGGTAAATGAATGTATTGGCTGATGTGTTTGATGTTTTAAGATGATTTTACTGTTTTACTGTTTTATTGTATTCTTTGATGTATATGTTGTAAGCATCGTTGATGCCTATGGGAGAAGAGCAGGATAGAAATGTATGAAATAAATAAATAAATAAATAAATAAATAAATAAATAAAAATAAAGTAAGGAGAACACAATTTATCTGATGAACCAAAGAAAACACATAATTGGAAAAAAAAAACACCTTCAGCAAACAAGGAAATATTCAGAGGGATAAAAAGGGAAAGGAAATTTTAAAAGATAACAGTTTTCTCTCATTTCACCTGTGGCATTAGTGCAGTTGACTTGACTAAAGGATGGTATAAATGTTTCCCATCGCCCTTTCCCTCATCATATGAGGAAAAGGAGAGGAAAGTGCAGGTAGCACTATCGGAGCTACTCGAAAAACACTTTCCTCGCCATCGTGGAGGATGAAGCATCTTGTGATGCTTCCTCTCCAATTTGGGAGGACTGTGGGTGGGGCCAAGCCACCCACATTCTGATGATGCTAGGCAGGTCTTGTCGACAAATGGAAAAACGGTGTAAAAAAAAACCCCATGTGAAAAAGTCCTAAGGTCATGTTTTTCCTTTCTTTTTCTCAGTCCAAAAATATTTTTTTAATAAATAAAATGACTCAAAGTCTCTACTAACTCTCTCCAGTGTGGGTGCGTGTGAAAGAGAGAATGAGAGCGAGAGATTGTTTCGTTGGTTAGCACTTTAATCAAATATGACATGTTGTATTCTCCTTCCTTTTTTTCTTTCTCTGCTCCTAATTTGCCCACTAAAACCAAATGATTCAATGATATGATGAAAATACCATAATGCTGGTTGAATATAAATAAAAAAGGAAGGACATACTGCAGATGAATTGGGTGTAGAAAGTCATTATCTTCAGTTTCTAAGACCCAAGTAGATCTGTTAATAACAGGGCAGTTTGCAATATCTCATTCATAAGTGAGCCTTCCTTAATGGCACATATCAAATCTTAATGGACATCTGATAGAAAACAGACAAACATGTACCCCTTCCATTCATTATGCAAATGAAGAAAGACGGGTGGATGGTTCTGATCTTGTGACCAAATTGTCTTTGCATATCTAAACTGAGAAAATCTTGCACATAAGCCAGTATGTCTTCTGGTTCTTTAATTTTTCATAATTCTAGGCAGGATAGAATTTCATTCATCTTTCATTCATGAGTAGGTGCCTGCTATTCTAGCGTGCACGTGCATGTGCAGATGTTAGTGGTGCCAAAGAGTCATATGTTAAATGGATAATACATGAAACTGACTTTTGATGATACATAAACATATAGCTGTAACAAAACTCAGTTTCTCATAGTTTGGGGTGGTGCTATTCCTGAATAAATGGCATGAAAAACATGAAAGGATTTCCCAGTGAATGTTGATTAAGTGTTTCAATCCTTTTCCTACTTGCATTCTTTGACTCAGAAATTCTCAGCAATTAGCAGCACTAGTCAAACCTTTTAAAGTGTACAGGATGCATGTTACTGTATGGTATTCTGTACAAAACAAATCAACAGACACACTTGATCACAGGAAATAGCATGCTGGCAGCACAGTTGTTTGCACAGGTATCTGCCTCCAGGAAAAAGGTTCCCTCTCTAATTAGAAAATGTAATTTGAATTGTACAACTAGAGGCTTGTCTAAAGCATAAAGAAGCAACAAAGAAATCTGAATGATGAAAGAACAAAAGACAACATTTAAAAAATGTCACACTGATGCTTAATGTCAAGTTTATTTTTTTTTCAAGCCACATCATATCTCATAGCTGACTTGAATCTCATTTTTGGAAAAAATTAATAAGTAAAATAAAC
Source organism: Anolis sagrei (assembly GCF_037176765.1). NCBI lineage: Eukaryota > Metazoa > Chordata > Lepidosauria > Squamata > Anolidae > Anolis > Anolis sagrei. The sequence goes on from NC_090023.1 coordinate 94,997,854, forward strand.
CAGAGAAGAGACATATCCTTCACCCTTCTATTTGCATCCTTGTCAATACCTTTCCAAATTGGAGACACAGGGAGAGCACATACATATCAAAGTGCAATCTTACTGGTCAATCTTAATATCAGCTTCTCTTTTCAAAATGACCCACTGATGGACAAAGTACTTGAGTTTTGAAAAATAGTATGTTCTAAAGAATATCTGTTTAAGAATGCTGGGAAAAATATACCTTATCCACCGTGTGCTGACATAAAAACCTTTTCTTCATGTGAAATAATATCCAGAGTTAGGTTTGGAGTATCAAATTTTCCCCTTCATAATCATCTCTGTATGATTTGCTATCTTTCATCTCCTTTCCTTGTCTTCTACACATTAAATTGACACATCATGGACAGTTGTGATTTTGTGCACATACTTTCAGCAGGGAAAAAAGTAGTAAACTTGGTTTTCTCACCTATTTGTTTGCTTGTCATCACTTGATCATTCTAGAAGCACAGAACAGATGTAGCCTGGTGTATTTTGAAGAAACTTCAAATCTATTTTCACCTCCTAACACATTTTCAAGGCATGAATAATTGTCTGATCTTTATGACATTTCATCAATTCAACATTCCATAAAATCCTTTCAAAATGCTGCTCATACTTTCTTGTGTAATATGTAAAATGTTACTGCTGAAATAATTCAGATGTGTAAGGTATCCAACTGTAGAGCTTTTGGAGAAAACCAGTTCAAAGAGCTAGCAACAAGATCTGTGTTAATCTTGAAGGATTTGACAAAGAAAATATTCTCCACTATTCCCAATTATAAATGAATCATAGTTGCGTATAAATATCTGTCACAAGATTAGTTTTGGTTTACATGGTACCTGAAGCATGTGCTCCTTGTTGTCTCTAAGGCAGAGATCATAGAAAAATGTTTTAATTAGTTGAGAGGCACATTTTAAAATGTAGTTCAATACATAAAGTACTTTTTCCTCATTATTATTTTACATAATTCAATGGCATTTTCCTGAAAATGATAAAAAGACAACATACTTCCATTCTAATATTGTTCTTATCTATGCCATTGTTTCTCCTTCCACCTACTGTGTTGTGTGAATAGTTGGAGTGGTTTCACTAGAGTTAGTATCACCCATGTGAAAGTATGCACAGGAAAGAAAAGTCTGCAGATAGTGGAAGAGACTGGGTATGATCGACAAAACAAGAGAAAAGAAGAGGACATGTTAGGAGAAAGACAAGAGGGGGAAATTGTAGCCTTTATGGGGAGTCAAGACATGAAGGAGTGGAGAAGGCATGTAGAAAAAAGAAGACAAAAGAGAGGGATGATGAGAATCCAGATATATGAAAAAGAATATGTGAGGAAAGAAAATGAGAAGAGAAATGAAACTGAAGAGAATAAAGGAAATGGGAAAAGATCATGATTGAGGATGAAAAAAATGCTGAAGAAGATTTAGCAATGGTGATGGAGAAGAAAGTGAAACATGAGAAAACAAGAGAAGGAAAGTGAGAGACTGAGCAGCAGGGCAGAAAAAAATAGAAGGAGGTTTAAAAGAGAACAGGAACAAAAAAGGCATATAAAATCAGGGATCATTTTTTATGGAATACCATTAGTTCTCCACTTTCACAGGTTTCACAATTGCAGATTTTATTATTTGCAAGTTTGAAACATTATTGCCTCCCAAAATTGGGTTTATGGGAGCTTCTACACACAAAATGTGAAATGAACTGGCATTTCACACATGGTGGCGAGAAGCCACTTTATTGACCATACTGGACCAGTCACCCCAACCCAAAATCCATAGAAAGCCTCCTTACTATTTCTGGAGACTGCCTGATTCCTTGTTCATCTGCAGTGATGATGTGACGGCCTTGCAGAGGGAAGCCCTTCTCCCTTCTCCAAATATCTGTTAAGTCATTACTACAGGCAAACAAGGACACAGCCTTCGGGAACAGTAAGGTGGCTTTCTAGGGAGAGGGGTTGGGGACAGGGAGGGAAGGGTGACACTTCCACCTCACCTCCCTGGACTGCCTAAGCCCAGGGAGCACAGGATGGCAGTGGGGAGCACAGGATGGCACCTGTGATCATGGATGGCAATCCCAGATGGAAGTCTCCACTGCCTTGACATCTGCAAACATTCGGATCTTCAAGGAGGATCTGGATCTTTGCAGGGTTTTTTTTTTTTTTTGGCCTGGCTATAAACTGTTTCTCTCAGGATAATACGTCCCAGCCTGGGTGCTGGGACGTATGCAACATCTACACTTTATTTTCTGGCCATGTATATGTGAACCTTTACATGGCAGTGAACCTTTACATGGCAGTCCTATCCTAAGGAATTGTGCATACGGAAAATCTCTATTCAACACAAAAATCCCCTTCCTTTCTCAGGCAAAATAGAGGCCTACATCATTTAAGTACAAGAAGAAGCTGGCTCATGCCAATTTGTATATCCCACATATCTAGCCCCCCTCTCTCTTCCTGTGTTCCACAAATATCTGTTCTACTTGGACAAAGGAAGAGGAGTACCAGGAGCAACAGGGACATGCTGCACTCAGGTAGAGGAGGGGGAACCAGTTCTGCCATCTATGTGATGGTATGGGTGGAAAAGGAGCTGGGTTATCCAGTGTAAATGAATTGATGTGCAAAGACAACTCCTCGTACAGGAACCAGAGTGGTGGCATCCCATTTGCTGCCTGTCCTGAGACATTTGTGGTTTTCTACTTTTGCAGAGGAGTTGTACCTCCAACCTCCATTAAAATAGAGGAACAACTATATAATTAATTTTGTATGTGATATAATTAATATATTTTCAACATTTCAGCACATGCATTTTTGCATGAAAATATGAAATAGTACATTAAATATGTTTACAGTTACAAATAGAAATGCTCACATTTTTAAATGAGTATTTTCATTTCAATTTCAAATAACTGCTGCTCAGAAAAGTCCTTTTTCTACTAGCCAATGGCTGTTACCAAATTAATTAGTAGTTTCTGTATATGTGTTTATTGTATATATATTCTATTCCTGCACAAGTTGATGGAGTGTTGTACAAGGTCTGAGTAAATTGAAAATTGAAATGCAAGTCCCCATGAAAATTATTGTGCAGACTTGGGCCAATTACCCTCTCTCTCTTAGTCTGACCTACCTCATAGGATTAAAGAGGACAAAATTGAGGGGAACAATGAGCTCTAATTCAATGCAGGAAATGTGAAATAAAAATATAATTAATAATGAAATAAATGTTTGCCTTCAAAGAAGGAAATTTATCTCATAAGCCAACTTAATAAGGATTGGTCTAGGCTATCATTTGATTATGGTAATTTATGTTCATTAGATTTATATATATATATTTTAAAAAATAGCAAACATCAAAATGGAGAACTACAACCATTTTTGCTTAAACAGATGAAGAACAGTGACAAGACAGATTAAGTTAAAGTGTTTTGGAACATATGACCCTTCCTTCCTTCCTTCCTTCCTTCCTTCCACACTAAAAAAAATTGTTTTGTGCCGCGCTGCAAAAGAATACCAGTTATTTTGTAATTGTTTACAAATCATTTTAGGGATATCTTTTTTTCTTTGTTCTTTTTCTGTCTATTTAAAATATGGAATATAGTACAGTAATTTTTTGTATACTTTCACATTAAAAACTTTAAGAAAAGGTTGTGATAAACATCGTGAATATCTGGTATCCGTAGCAAAAGATGTGACAAACTAACTGATTGGGAAACTATTACTTATTTGATAGAGCCATTTCATAATCTATTAAATCATATAGAAAATGGCATGTTAATCCCAAAATGAAGAACTTCATCCAAGCAAGACAAATCATTTGAACATCATTTGCTTTGCTTTATGAGTTTAATCTACCCAGCTTTGAAAAGCATTCAATATGCAGTTACAGTAAGTCTAAGAAACCAAAGATTATTACATACTGGCTACATTAAAAAGGAAACAGCCTCTTTAGTTTTCTTGTGGCTTATAGCCAAGTAATTAAAAAAAATCTTATACAGCCACAATATATTACAGAAAAGCATGACCAGCTGAAGATATTTTGCTTCATGAGAAAAATTAACAGATGCACCATAAGCATACCACCTAGAAATGAGAGTTTGCAATGCAAGAAAAAAAATCATTGAACCAAATCATTGAATCACTGAAGGGACCACTCCTGCCATGTCGCAATTCACAACTAGAATATTCCCAAAATTGGGCCAAATATCTCCAAGTCCACTGCTTCCATGGCAATATGTTCAACTTATAGTCTATGAAATCTTCCTAATAGAATCTTGACTTTTGTAATTTGTAATCTTTGTTTTAAATCATGTCTGCATGGATAATAAAACCTCTAGTCATCAAGTCTCACTGTTCCCATCCTCAGGAAAAACATACTGTACCTACAACGACAACAAAACTTTATTTATACGCCGCTCTATCTCCCCAAGAGGACTGAGTGGTTTCCAAGTAACATAATCAATACATACAGCATAAACATAAAATTAGCAAGACAATATAAGCATTAAAAACCACAATAGCACATATATTTAAAATAATCCTGCCTCTTCAAGGCAGTTTAAAAGGCTGGGCCGGGCTAGTGCAATTTTAGAGAGCTCGGGCAATTAGACAGAGTCTATGGCTGCACATTTCCAGGGCTTAATAGAAGAAAGTGACCTAGGTAATTGGTAGAAAAAGATATGGCCAATTTCAGCAGTCTCTGGGGCAGAACTAGAACTCTGGGGCAGAGCTTAAACCACCAGGTTTCAGGCTCTTACGAAAGGAGGGGAGGGATGGGGCCTGTCTTATTTCTCCAGAAAAGGTGTTCCAGAGGCCGGGGGGGGGGGCACCACCGAGAAGGCCCTCTCTCTCGTCCCCACCAACCGTGCTTGTGATGGTGGTGGGAGCGAAAGGAGGGCCTCCCCGGAAGATCTTAACGTTCGTGCTGGTTCATAGAGGGAGATGCAATCGTGAAGACAGGTGGGGCCCGAACCATTTAGGGCTTTATAGGTCATAATCTGCACCTTGAATTTGGCTCGTCAGCTTATCAGCAGCCAGTGAAGCTATTTAAAAAGGGGTGTTGTATGCTCCCTATAGTTTTCTCCAGTAAGGACCCTGACTGTGTCCCGTTGTACCAAGGGCAGCCCCATATAGAGCGCATTGCAATAGTACAATCTGGACATAACCAAGGCTTGGACCACGCTGGCCAAGTCAGACGTCACGAGGTATGGTTGCAGCTGGCGCACGAGTTTAAGTTGTGCAAAGGCCCTCCCGACCACTGCCGACACCTGAGCATCAAGTGACAGCGTTGAATCCAGGAAGCCCCCCCAGCTAGAGACCTGGGCTTTCAGGAGGAGTGTAACCCCATCAAGCACAGGTTGCCACCCAATACCCCAGTTGGCCCCACAACTGACCAGGAGGACCTCTGTCTTGTCTGGATTAAGCCTCAACCTGTTAGCCCTTATCCAGTCCATCACAGCAGTCAGACACTGGTTCAGGGTCTGGGAGGCTTCCTTGGATTCAGACACTGGTTCAGGGTCTGGGAGGCTTGAAGTCCCCCAGCACTATTAACTGTTGGGATTTCAACACCACGTCAGAGACCACCCCTGCTAGCTATGGCAGGGAGACTGCTGTGCAGCGGGGTGGATAGTACACCAGCAGAATCCCCAAGTTGTCCCTCTTACCCACTCTCAGGTGAACACTCTCAAACCCAGGGCATTGGGGCACTTGACCAGGGAGATGGACTCAAGATAGACCACTGCAACCCCTCCTCCCTGCTCCCTGGGTCTGGCCTGCTGATGCACCCCAAAACCTGGAGGACAGAGCATGGTGAGTTTGACACCCCCCCCAGCTCATCCAACCAGGTCTCAGTGATGCATGCTAGGTCCGCTTGTTCATCCAGGATCAGATCCTGGATGGCTGCTGTTTTACTATTTATGGACCTAGCATTTAACAGCATGGCCCTGAACCCGAGGAGACTGTCATGGTGGCACTCCGACCTAACTCGCCCCAGTGTCTCAAATGTTCTGTTGCACTTCTCTCTGGAATCGCATATACAAAAGCATTTACGTCTCCCCAGCACGACTTCAATGGTGGACACCCACTCCCATAGGGACATCATCCAATGGACCAAAAAAGGGCAGGCTGTCAACATTTGATTGGGGGGAGGGCGTCCTACACAAGGGACTCTCAATGTTGCAACTCAGGGTAGTTTTCACCTTGCTCAAGACACCAACTCACACCAAGGCTGTAGGTTTTGTAGTTTATTGAGAAAAAGCAAAATCAAAACAGAGAAATAGAAATGCAAAAGTTCCATAGGCAAAACAGAGTCTTAAATGTAAAGACAAAGTTCCCAAGATTCAAAAGTAAAACCATGAAGCATAATCGCTAAGCAATGGTCAAACAAGAGTCCATGGTAAACAGGTACAAACAGGAACAAGATCCAAGTCTCAAGAAGCCAGAGGCGAGCTGGCAAAAGCCAAGGTAAATCCACAGAAGTTAACATGGGAAGAGTAACGTTGGACTGACAGAGATTGCCTGTCGGCTGCATCATTAAATAGTTTTCCCAAACATAAAAGCATTGTGTTGACCTTTGACTTCACACATGCTGGCCAGATGTGAACTTCTATGAACTCTTAATTGTAAACCATCTTGTCTAGTCATTAATTCAGTCTTATCATCAAGGCTAAGCAACTCATTATCTCCAGCCAGCTGGGCCTCATCAGTCTGGGAACCAAAAGGATCCACCTGAACTTGTGAAGTTGTTTCACTATCTTTATCTAAAGGCACATTCCGTTCCCTGGGGAACAGGCTTGCTGTTTCTCCTTCAGAAGCCACACTATCAGCCCCGTCTGTAACATGTACAGAAATCTGTAACCCATCAGCCTCCTCGTCGTCCTGCAAAAAGACAGGCTCAGAAGACCCAGCAGGCCCAGAAAGTTCAGACTCAGATTCAGGCTCAGACTGAGTCACAACACTCAAGAGTGGACAGGCTGGTGGAGTCTCTTGAGACCAGGGAGAGCTGGAATAGGGGCAGAGTTTGGGGCACAGTTCAGTTAGAATTTAATGGGGTAGGGGACACTTCCTTATTATAGGTCGATGGATCGAACACAGGCTGCCTCTGGGAATTGACTGAGGGTTTCTAAACTTTGGGTCTAATTTTCAGTCCCTCTATCAAAGGGCGGGGGGCTAAGTCTTGGAACACCTTATTTACTTGAATCCCCCAACCCAGAAGGGTTGATCTATGGGTGAGAATGTCCCTGGAGATGTTGGTATCACCAAAGGTGAGTAGCAACCATAAGTTGTTTGTGCTGTAATCTTTACTCAACCATAAGATTGATTCAATGTTTATATCCATGGCATGTTTCCTAAGGAGCTGCCCTAGGGATCTTTTGACCAAGTGATGGGTGGCTCATCTACCCCTATTCCAATAGGTGTCAGAGACATCAAGGACCACTTTCTTGGATTGAAGGGTTCTGTGGTATATCTGACTTTTATGTTGGCTACACAGCTCATAACTCTTCCAGTCCAAGGGCTTAATGGTGCGATTCAGGTTATAAAAAAAGGCCTTACAATCTTGAATTACCTCTTCACTTTGGGACTTTCCCTCTTCCTCTTCCCTTAGATTGTTATCATCTAATCCCTCCCTTCCCACGCCAATTTGGTGTGAAACCTCCCCCTCCCCCTCCAAAATCCCATCCCCGATCAGTTGGAATGAGTTGAACATATCCCCTTCTTTTTGATCGTAATGTTTTCTCACTGGGTCGGCCATCATCAAGGATATGCCTGCAATGACATGATCTAATTTCTTATTTAGAGTCTCTAGATGCTGGAAAACGAGACACATCGTCTCACCTAACAAGTTGCAGATGTTGGAAAATTCAGGCTTTGGGTGGGTCAGTAGATTATCCATAGTTGACAGCCAAATTATTGCACAATTCCCAGAATCTCTGATAAGTTATTCAGTCTTCCAAGTCTTACTTATAGTAGAAACTAAACATTTTGTAAGGTGCAAGAACAGACCTAAAGTTTCATTTAGTAAGTACAGTTGTAAGTAATAATAAAGTGCTATCAGGGACAAAATCAGAAGTTATTAATCATGGGGAGCCAGGGGGACTAGAGTCTAGTTCAGTCCTCATAATGCATGGTTTACAAGCCTCTTAACAATTTGGTTGCCCTCTTCTGACAAACATTTTCTGTAAAATTTCTATAGCTGTCCAGTTTCCTTAGAATAAACATACTAGACAAATTCTGTATTTTCTATATAGAAATGTTTGAAATAAATAAATCGTTTATCTTGTACATGAAGAATAATATTAATATTTTTGAATAGAGAAAGGATCAACAAAATAAAAATATAGCAGGAAAAGAAACAAAGGTATTAAAGTATGGATGTGTTTACAATAATAAAATAAATTATGTAAGATAAGAATCAAAGATAGGAGAAGCCCACACGTATTAATGAGACTGGAATAAATAATTGAAGTAATTAAATATAAAACAAAACGATATATTAAAATATATTTATGATATTAAAATTTACATATTTATATGAAAGCTTTGGAAGCAAAATACATCTTTCTTCTGCTATTACCTCACTAATAAGCTTGATTGAGTCAACACGTATCCATATCTGTTCATCTATCTATCTAGATTACAGAAGATAGAACAATCCATCCCTGACATCAAAACAATGTTTCGGGAGGTGTGTGTGTGTGTGTGGGGGGGGGGGGATCTCAAAAGGACAATGGTGGGGTTCCAGTTCTTTCTGGACTAGTACATCCATAATAATATAATAATATAAACGTTATTTTTGTACCCCGCCTCCATCTCCCCAAATGGACTCAGAGCGGTTTACATGGAGCCAAGCCAGATTAACACAGTAAAAAATGTAACACATTAAAATGCATAACAACAGTATAAAACAAAATAAAATAACAACATTATAACAATATATAAAACGGGTCAAAACCAACAACTAATAACAAATTCAAGTTATCATCAGGGTGGGCAGACTGGTACAACAATAATGTAAAGAATAGGCTAATGAGTAAAGTGCATAAGTCATATAGCAGCAGTAAGGATAAGAGGAATAGTAAAATGTGAAGATAATATTTTGGGTCTTAGCTGGTTATGCTAGGAATGATAGCACACAAAACACCTGGAGTGCCTGTATTGGTATTACTGTATATGATTGATTTCCCATGGTCCAGAAAATATGGATGTGGGAGTGTCTGTGCATTTGCTCAAATTTATCAGTCTTGCACTGAACAATTCCAAAAAATGAAGGAAATGCTGAGCAGCATTCCGTGGACACAGATACTAAAAGACAAGGGAGTTACGGATGGATAGGAATTTCTCAAGAGTGAAATACTCAAGGTGCAATTGCAAACCGTGCCAACAAAGAGAAAAAATAGGACAAGTGCAAAGAAGCCAGAATGGATGTCCAAAGAACTTACAACTGTGCTAAGACACAAAAGAGACATGCACAAGAAGTGGAAAAAGGGAGAAATCACCAAAGAAGAATTCAAACAAATAGCCAACACCTGTAGGGAAAAGGTCCGCAAGGCTAAAGCAAAAAACGAGCTCAGACTTGCCAGGGACATTAAAAACAATAAAAAGGGCTTCTATTCTTATGTCAGTAGACAAAGGAAAAACAAGGAGGCGATAGGACCTCTTCGAGGAGAAGATGGGGCAATGCTGACAGGGGATAGGGAAAAGGCAGAACTACTTAATGCCTTCTTTGCCTCGGTCTTCTCACAAAAAGAGAGTCATCTTCAACCTCAGCAAGATGGAGTGGATGAGGGATTGGAGGACATCCAACCCCAAATTGGGAAAGAAGTCGTCCAGGAATACCTGGCCGCTCTTAATGAGTTCAAGTCCCCAGGGCCAGATCAACTACACCCCAGAGTATTGAAGGAACTAGCGGAAGTCATTTCAGAACCATTGGCAATCATCTTTGAGAGTTCTTGGAGAACGGGAGAAGTTCCAGCAGATTGGAGGAGGGCCAATGTGGTCCCAATCTTCAAGAAGGGAAAAAAGGATGACCCAAACAACTACTGTCCGGTCAGCCTCACGTCGATACCGGGCAAGATTCTGGAAAAGATTGTTAAGGAAGCGGTCTGCAAACACTTAGAAACAAATGCAGTCATCGCTAATAGTCAACATGGACTTATCAAAAACAAGTCATGCCAGACTAATCTGATCTCTTTCTTCGATAGAACTACAAGCTGGATAGATGCGGGGAATGCCGTGGATGTAGCGTACCTGGATTTCAGTAAGGCCTTCGACAAGGTCCCCCATGAACTTCTGGCAAGGAAACTAGTCCAATGTGGGCTAGGCAAAACTACGGTGAGGTGGATCTGTAATTGGTTAAGTGGACGAACACAGAGAGTGCTCACAGAGAGTGCACAGAGAGTGCTTCCTCTTCATCTTGGAAAGAAGTGACAAGTGGAGTGCCGCAGGGTTCCGTCCTGGGCCCGGTCCTGTTCAACATCTTTATTAATGACTTAGATGAAGGGCTAGAAGGCATGATCATCAAGTTTGCAGACGACACCAAATTGGGAGGGATAGCCAATAGTCCAGAGGACAGGAGCAGGATTCAAAACGATCTTGACAGATTAGAGAGATGGGCCAAAACTAACAAAATGAAGTTCAACAGTGACAAATGCAAGATACTCCACTTTGGCAGAAAAAATGAAATGCAAAGATACAGAATGGGTGACGCCTGGCTCGAGAGCAGTACGTGTGAAAAAGATCTTGGGAGTCCTCGTGGACAACAAGTTAAACATGAGCCAACAATGTGATGTGGCGGCAAAAAAAGCCAATGGGATTCTGGCCTGCATCAATAGCAGCATAGTGTCTAGATCTAAGGAAATAAAGCTACCCCTCTATTCTGCTTTGGTTAGACCACATCTGGAATATTGTGTCCAATTCTGGGCACCACAATTCAAGAGAGATATTGACAAGCTGGAATGTGTCCAGAGGAGGGCGACTAAAATGATCAAGGGTCTGGAGAACAAGCCCTATGAGGAGCGGCTTAGGGAACTGGGCATGTTTAGCCTGAAGAAGAGAAGGCTGAGAGGAGATATGATAGCCATGTATAAATATGTGAGAGGAAGCCACAGGGAGGAGGGAGCAAGCTTGTTTTCTGCTTCCTTGGAGACTAGGACGCGGAACAATGGCTTCAAACTACAAGAGAGGAGATTCCATCTGAACATTAGGAAGAACTTCCTGACTGTGAGAGCCGTTCAGCAGTGGAACTCTCTGCCCCGGAGTGTGGTGGAGGCTCCTTCTTTGGAAGCTTTTAGGCAGAGGCTGGATGGCCATTTGTCAGGGGTGATTTGAATGCAATATTCCTGCTTCTTCGCAGGGGGTTGGACTGGATGGCCCATGAGGTCTCTTCCAACTCTTTGATTCTATGATTCTATGAATTCAAGACCAAAATGTTGACAATTAAAATGAAATCATGTCCATTACACTAGTACAGTGATTCTCCATGTACATCTTGCTCTGTTTTAGTAAAAACATTTAGCCCAGATTTTGGTTTATAATTGCATGCACAGATTTTATATGGTTTTTTCCCCAGCAGATTTGGCAAATATGCAGAAATAAAACATCAAGTGAGACACAGATAAATCAATTGTGTGCTAGTTGGAACATACCTGAGATGTTGATACTGCTAACTTCATTCAACAAATTTACATGAAGTAAATGTTAAAATCAGATAATGTAGTCCCATTCTGGAGAAAAAAAATGCATTAATTATGTTTTGTTTATGCCATGAAATTCAATCAGATACCATAGTTGCCTATCCAAAAATTGAGGTAGTAATTTTGATTCAAGTTTTTCTGCAGACAATGCAAGAAAATGCCAAATTTAAACATTTTTCTTATGACTGTAATGAAAGGAGATGTAAATGTATTATAAAAATATATTCTTAATTATCCATAGCGCTGAAATCTTCTGTTTGTGGCTGCTTAGCCATTAATCTCTTTTATTACCTTCCTTAATGGAGAATCTCTTAATGTACTGACTATAACCTTTTATTAACTTCAGCAGGATTTTTTTGCAAGATATATTAATGAAAGAATACCTGCAAACGGAAAAGGTAAGGTTACTAGCTTGCTATCTTCTTCTTTTACCTAGGTACATTATACATTTGACTATGTAAACACACTTTTCTCAAGGAACCTATTTTGAAACCCCCAGCTTGTTCAAATAAGGCTTTCAAAAAAGGTTATTACACCTACTAGCTCCCACCTTCCAGAAAAACAAACTCTTGGTGAAAAAATTGCACATTACCTGGAAATACTTTTTTCAGCATGCAATGGGAGAAGAAATCAGTGCCACACAGCAGGGAAATGCTATTCTGAGAGATCCCACTGCTTTCCACATAGATCTCTACTGCTATCAGACTTAATGCCCTGAAAGATTTTTATACCTTTTGTAATAGATACTACACAACAGGCCCAATATTCCTGAACAGTAAAACCATTTTCCAACACGTTTTCATTTTCCTTTTAGGAAGATGTTACTTAAAATAGAAAGTAAACTATTGTGTTTTTATTCATTAAAAATGACACATTGTCTTTAATATAAGATACCTATGAAGCTAATAGATTGAACCTCTAAGCATTAACTTAAAAGTAAGCTTCCATAGCCTATTCTCAGATGAAACCAGTTTTTATTTTTTACAAAAGTAACACATATGCATGAAAAACAGTTCCAAAACCAATCCACTATTGTGTGTGTGTTCAGGTCATTTCTGACTAATGGCAACCCTAAGGTGGTTTCTTGGCAAGATTTGTTCAGAGAGTAATTGCTCTTGCCTTCTTTTGAGGCTGAGGGTGTGACTTGCCCAAAGTCACCCATTGGGTTTCCATGGCCAAACTGATATTTAAAACCCTGTCTTCAGAGTCATAGTCCAACACTCAGGGCACTTCTACACGGCCCTAAAACCCGCATCGAAGCAGATTTAAATAACCCGCTTTGGCACGGGCTTTTGTCCCCACTCACCCACCCAAACCCTGGACATTCCAGGAAAGGGGGGGGGGTTCCATGCCATTCAAATTGAAATGGGATGGCATGAAGCGACCCTGAAGCCTCCCATCTATCCCCTAACACTTATTTTAAAGGCCCTTGGCCACGATAAATCCTCATTCACTCCTGGCATAAAAAAATGATGCCTGAGGAAATGGGAAGGGTGATAAGAAAAATCCCACCTTGCCTCCGTCTCCTTGTGCATAATTTTCCCATGCCAGGAGGATGCAAGAAGAGGAGTTATGGAAGCCAGGGAACATTTAAAGTAAGTTTTAGGGTGAAATGAGGGACTGGGGGTGGGGGGGCTCCAGGAGCTCAAAAGGTGTGGGAGGGCAGTGGAGACAGGTCCTCGGGGTCGTGGAATGTGACCCAGGAAATCAGTCCCCCCAGGCCACCAATACCTTATTAGACCTGGGCCTTTCAGGAAGGCCCAGATCTAATAAGGTATTTAATTAATTCGGAACAAACAAAGGAAACCAAGGAAGACAAGGAAACCTTTGTTTGTTCTGAATTAATTTGATTTTACCAGAGGTATCATTTGGATGCCTCCAATAAAAGCTGAGACAGGTCCCAGTGGGCCCACAGACCACTACATCATGATGGCTCCTACCAACTTATTACAAAAACAGGACAAGTATATTTTTTAGCTACAATGCGAAAAGCTTGCTGGTTTTCTTAGGAACTACTCATCCTGAGCTTGTGTCATGCACTGTCTAGAAGGCACTGAAAATAATCAGACAGGAGACATTTCTCCAATGATTTTAGCCTGAAAGGTTTTACGAGGTGTGCGTTTTACCACCACACTTGTAAACTAAAGACAAAAGAAGTCATTAACTGAAATACTTTTTTTTTCTTTTTGTAGTGTGATTACTTAATTTGATTTATATCCCACCAGGTTTCCAAAACTGACATCAAAGCATGTCACAGGAAGATTGAAACCAAACCCAACAAGTACTAATAAAAACATCCTATGTTAAATCATAATTAAAGAAACCATAATACTGATATACTGTTGAATTAAAATTAAGGATAAACTGCATTGAAATAAAGGACCACGTCCACCTGTTAAAAGTCCTTTTCTCAGCAGTCAACCAGTTACCTACATGTATTAGTACTAGTTACTGAGGCCCCTTCTACACCGCCATATAAAATCCATCTTATCTGCTTTGAACTGGATTATATGGCAGTATAGACTCATATAATTCAGTTCAAAGCAGATAATGTGGATTATCTGCTTTGATAATCTGAATTATATGGCAGTGTAGAAGAGGCCTGAAAGTTGGTCTAAGAATAGTTCAAATGAAAAATCTCCATTCAGAGCAAAATGACAAAGTATAACTCACCTTTGGTAGGCACAGACCAGAAATACATCTCCTTAGTATGAGCAACAGCAGTGTAGAAAACCAAAAGTACCTGTGACACCTGATTTTCTAGATAGCTGTACCCATGAAGATTTCACCCTACCAAAGTCAGCATTGTTACTTGTTTGGTAGGTTACAGGTGAATTTATTGAAGTTTTTATAAACTTATGAAAAATGCAGGAGGGAACTTCAGGTAAACATTTGTAGACATGCAGGAGCAATAATAACCTTTATGCAATTGTCTGGATTTATTTATGATATAGAAAGGAGACTCAAGGTGTGAGTTTGTTGGTGAATATTCAGACACATTTTGAACCACTTGCAGGCATGAGAGCCACACAGATTGGGGCCCCTTCTACATCGCAATATAATCCAGATTATCAAACCAAAATAATCCACATTATCTGCTTTGATCTGGATTATAAGAGTCTACACTGCTATATAAGCCAGTTGAAAGCAGATAAGATGGATTTTATATGGCAGTATAGAAGGGTCTTAGCACTACATAATGAGAAGACGCTAGTTTCCGCTGGGAAGACAGAATCATCTCAATCTGCAATGCAAAACCAAACAACAATACACTGCATCATTTGCATTTGGGAGCAGATCCATTATTTCTAAACATGGAACTCATAGAAAGAGTTAGTGCAGTATTGTAGCAGTCTATGAGAAAGAACTATAATGAACTAAGATCAGGAAAAAAACCCTTTTGTTTAATTCTTGCCTAAGCCATTAACTAAGTAGGCAGCCTTAAGTAAGCCACTGTACTCAGTTCCAGCTTTTCCATCTCAATATGGGGGTCATATTTCCTACTTAATGTGAAAAGGATTGTTGTACAGCTGTGAATGCAAGTGAAGCTCTTTTAATACTTGAAAGCCTATAATCAAGCTAAGTATTATCATAATGAAGCTCCAACTCTAAATGTGAAGCCAGAAGGAAATTGTTGTAGGAAAATCAGAAATGTGGCTGCTATCTTCATGCATTAGAAAGTCTTACTATTCCTACTATCCACTCTCTAATTGGGTTGTTGTAGGTTTTTTCGGGCTATATGGCCACTCTCTAATTGTTTTTTTCATTCCCCACCTGAATAAGTAAGATATCCTAACATTATGTCTGCAACTCAGGGAAGAATAACTTCATTCTTTTTGCCACATGACTATAAAATGTTAAAGTCATATTAAAATTACTGAGGTGAGGAGCCATTACATGGTGGTGGAGGATGATTGTTGAGGTCGGGTGCTTTTGCTCTACCTACTTTTTCAGCCTCTGTCATTGGTGTTTAAGAGAGAAGGAAGAAAGTGTGTTTTACAACCATGGACACTCTAACCACAGATTCTCCGCAGGGTAAGGGTTACTACTTTATTTACTTTTGAGACATGAAAACATTTCAGACTTCATTAAAATGTGACCATATGAAGTATGGCAATATAACTGCAAACAATTACTTTTTAAAGTAACATTACAAATTTTGCTCTTTGTCCACCTCTCATCCTTCTGAATGGAAGATGTTCTGGGCTGCGTTAAGACTTTTCAAAGGTGTAATACACTGAATATTTATAGCAGTTTGATACCACTTTAACTGCCATGGTTGGGATCTGCAGCCTGGGGAGGGAGTTTGGCTTCTCCATTCGAAAGCTCTAATTCAGGGGTCCCCAAACTATGGCCCGCGGGCCGTATGCGGCCCACCGTGAGCATTTCTCCGGCCTGCGCAGCCTGCCTGGCCTGGCCACGCCCACCTGGCGCCGCTCCGACAATTTCGGACACCCTCTGCTCTGGCTGTTCTACTCTCCGCAGCCACGCCGGGAGAACAAGCCCCCGCAGAGCCGCTGTGAAAAGGTTTGGGACATTTGTTGTATCAGTGCCAAGTTTGCAGGTGAACTATAAATCCCAGCAAATACAACCCCCAAACGCCACCAGTGTTCACATTTGGACATACCGAGTATCAGTGCCAAGTTTGGTCCAGATCTATCATTGAGTTCACAGTGATTTATGGAGGCAGGTGAACTACAACTCCAAAACCAAAGGACACTGCCCACCAAACCCTTCCAGTATTTTCAGTTGGTCATGGGAGAAATGTGTGCCAAGTTTGGTTCAATTCCATCATTGGTGGGGTTCAAAATGCTCTGTATTGTAGTTGAACTATAAATCCCAGCAACTACAACTCCCAAATGACAAAATCAATGTTTTGTGTGAAGGACATACATTGGGTTGTTAGGTGTCTTGTATCCAAAATTGGTGTCAATTCGTCCAGTGGTTTTTGAGTTCTGTTAATCCCACAAACGAACATTACATTTTTATTTATATAGAAGTGTGGGTTTTTGTTTTTTGATTTTGGGGGGGGGGGGGGTTGCACTGCAAATAATATATGTGCAGAGTGCATAGGAATTCATTCTTTTTTTTTTTTCAAATTATAACCCGGCCCTTCAACAGTTTGCGGGACTGTGACCCGGCCCTCTGTTCAAAAAGTTTGGGGACCCCTGCTCTAATTCATAGGTGTGCTGAGGTGTGATATGTTCTTCACCAAACAAGAAATCCTATTATTCCATCAGACGGAACCAAGACAGTTAATGTGGTGTCAAACTCCTATAAATACATTGTGAGAATACACTCAGGTCCCTTCTACACTGCCATATAAATATCTGATTTGAACTGTATTATATGGCAGTATAAACTCATATAATCCAGTTCAAAGCATAGTGTGGATTATCTGCTTTGATAATCTGGATTATATGGCAGAGTAGAAGGGGACTCAGAATCAGCCAATGTCTAAATTTCAGGGATGATTTCCGTGCACTTCATGGCAAATTGCTGATACTCAGGCATGCTGATGCTGCAGGAGTCAACAATATGTAGAAGGGACTCTTTATCATGCAATATCATATGTACTGTAAAGGGTTCACTAGTGCATGTCTTCTAGGTATAAGCCATAGGAACCAATGCATCTCAAACCACCTTCAGTTTTATAAAAGCTGAAAGATTTTTGAAAACACATGAGGTATAATCCACTAACCAAGAAATGTTCCAGTCAGATCCTGGATTCACAGGGCGTTGGTATGAATCTGATCAGGTGCATGCATACAGTACACATAGGGCCCTCTCTCCATTGGTATGCACGTCCTCGCGGCTTGCTGCTCTAGTTTCTGAGCAGTTTGCAAGATCAGAAAATATGATCACAACACAGGAAGTTGGCCTCAGGGTGGCACTTCTTGCTTAATTAGAACATACATCAATATTAATGCTGAATATTTTGGAATTTAATGTGTCTTCAGAAAATTACATTAACCCAATTTGTTTCTGCTCCAGACAAGGGCATAGTTATTAGGCTAAAGTGTTTTGCTGAAAAACTATTCTGGTAGACTGTGGAAGAAAGCTGTCAAACTTTGTTGTTAACACAACACTAATTTGTTACAGCTTCTGGTAAGGACTGGTTTAAATAGCACGTCTAACATTTATGAAATAATTGTACAACAAATTATTCTGTAACAGCTCTGCAAGTGTGTTTTAGATAACTGCATCATGCTATTGATGATGAATCCATTAATCATATTTGATGCTCCAACAAACTCTTTTACATTTCATATTAAGTGCTTGGTTAACTGCGATCACTTTTAACAAGGAGTAATATTAAATTAATAATGTTAATTATTATGGTAGTTAGCCATAAAAATAGCAGCATCAAAAGGCACACTGTCACATATAATAGTAGTTCTTAATATAGAGAACATCCACCTCGAGCTTTGACCTCATTCATTCTCCATAAGATGCCATAGACTTTGTTCTAACGAGAAAAAAGTATAACTTGATTGAGTTCTCTCTCCATATCTGGTTGAGTAGGCCATAGCCAAATACCTTGCAAAGTTGATACAGTTCCATTGGATGCAAACTTTGCTCCTGTTTGTCCAGTGTCAGTGAATACTTTTAAATTTGTCTGCCTGAAGATTTGGACAGGATCCTTGAAGAGGTGAGACCCACTACATGTGCTCTAGGCTCTGGCTCTTCCTGGCAATTTAAACAGGCTAGAGGTGAACTGGCGGATTGGGTAAGAAAATGATCATTGTCTCCTTGCATCAAAGCAGTTTCTTAACACACTTGAAGAGGCTGTGTTAAGAAGTTTTCTTAAGAAACCTTACCTGGATTCGACTGTATTTGATAACTACAAGCCAGTCTTCAACCTTCTATTTTAGGGCATGGTGCTAAAGCAAGTTTAGCTTAGAGAAAAGAAGGATAAGGGGAGATATGATAGCCATATTTAAATATTTGACAAGATGTCACATTGAGAGGGGGGGGGAGGCTTGTTTTCAGTGGCTCTGGAGGCTAAAATAAAGAGTAATTGATTCAAATTTCAGGAAAAACAATTCCACCTAAACATAAGCAAGAATGTCCTGACTGTAAGAGCTGTTCGGCAGTGGAATATGCTGCCTCGGAGCATGGTAGAGTCTCCTTTTCCGATGATTTTTAAGCAAAGGCTGGATAGTCATCTGTTGGGAGTGCTTTGATTGTGTGTTCCTGATGGCAGAATGTTGATCCGGGTGGCCCTGGTGGTCTCTTCCATCTCTATGATTCTATGAGGTGGCTCCTGAAGTTCTTTTATATACTCTATGTAGATTATGCTATTATCATATTGAGACATTAACATATTAACCACAAGCCTGGCAGAATATGTAGGGTTTCAAAACTTTCTTTTTAAGGACTAAACACCCTCTGTCTTGACCCTTCCACACAGCCATATAACCCAGAATATCAAGGCAGATAATCCACAATATCTGCTTTGAACTGGGTTATCTGAGTCCACACTGCTATATAACCCATTCCAAAGCAGATAATGTGAGATTTTATACAGCTGTGTGGAAAACGGTTTCTGAATCTCTCAGTTTTATTTTTTCCACATCATAAGTTCTTTTATATAACATCTATGAAATATTTCAATATTTTGGAAGTATTTCATTATAAAGCTCCAAATCAGATGAAAATAGCACACTTAGCTTCTACAAATGGACATGTGGGAACAAGGGAAAGGTATGCATCTTCAACCAGTCAATTTATACCTGGTATTTCAGGAACTGCATGTCTGAAAACTATTCCGATTTGTTTACTAATATATTGCTGCATTTGCCTTCCTCCTTACACACATTTCTTTGGTAATTGACATATATAATATGTCAAATATAATTCAAACCATTAAAATCTATATATTTTTAAAAAACTTTCAAAAACCGTATGGTAATAAAACAAAAAAGAACACTAGATGTAGAGAAGAAAGAGATACTGTTATCAACTGTAGCCATTTTCTCCCAGTCTTAACTGCCTGGGGTATACATTAGGCCTGGGTAACAACGCAAAAATTTGTTTCTAAAATCGATTTGTACTTGGGGGGTTTTTTTGTTTCGATATTTAAAATAATTACAAAATTTTCCTTTTTAAAAGTTTGGTATTTACGAAATTTCATTATTATTAACGAATCAATTCGTTAAAATGGCGGACGCGGTTGCGCAACATGAAAATATTAGTTTTTTAAATAATAGTTTTAATAATAATAGTTTTTAATAATAGTTTTAGTCCGCCCCCTCTCTATCCCTCCCTCCCTCTCCCTCCCTACCAACTGGGCGGTCGCCTCCATCTCGTTGCTGCGCCTCCTCCTGTGTTTCCTTTTCCCGGCGGGGGAGCCGATCGGGGGAGTCAGCAACCGCAGCGTCGTCGGCCTTGCCGCTGCTGCTGGGCGGGGGTCTTTCCCAGGGCGGCGGATGCCAGGGCCCCGCCGAGCGGGCACGCCGGACCACCCCTGCGCTGGGCCAGGCATGTGTGGGGTGTGCATGCCCAGGTGAGCCGGGAAAAGGGGGAAGAAGGGGGCGGGGGGAGCCAGGGGAGCGAGGGGAGGAAGCCAGGCCGGGAAGGGAGCTTGCTCGCTCAGTCTCTCTCTCTCGCCTGCCTTCCCTTCTCCTTGCCCCTGCTTGGGCCCCTTTGCAGCCCGGGAGCTGAAATAATAACGAAACAATTACAAAACAATTACAAAATAGCTTTAAAAATTCGTTTCGTTTTTTGGTTGCTCCTGGATAGTTTGTTATCGCTTCGTATTCAAGAAAAATAACGAATTATTAACGAATTACGAAATTAACGAACTATTTGGTTATGAAAGCACTAGCAATACTATTTCCTTTGCAGGACCTCGCTGTTTTCAAATGGATTTTGTTATTTTTAAATGTTTGTTTGCCAGCCCATGAAAACATGATTCCTAATTACTGTGCAGCATGGCTACATTATAGCCTGGGATCTTTTCTCCGAAGCACACGTTGGTAAGTTGTTTAGTGCACAATGCTCTGCTGTAGGTTGTTATAGGGAAACTTTTAGAAATTGTGTGTGTCTTGAAGTCCTATTGTCTTATGTCAACCCCACGATTTTCTCAGGATTTTCTTAGGTGAGAAATACTGAGTTGGATTTCTCAGTTTCTTCCTTTGAAATACAGTCTGCTGTACCCGGTGTTCATTGGAAGTCCCCCATTTAAGTACTAACTGAAGCAGTGGTTCTCAGCCTGTGGGTCCCCAGGTGTTTTGGCATACAATTCCCAGAAATCCCAGCCAGTTTACCAGCTGTTAGGATTTCTGGGAGATGAAGGCCAAAGCAACTGGGGATCCACAGGTTGGGAATCACCAAACTAAAGCTAACCTTGCATACTAACCTTGCATAACTTCCAAGATCAGAGGGAATCTGGTGTCTTAAAGCAGTTTTGTACTCTGTATAAAAGATATGCGACTCTGATGTTGAAGAAACTCCACAAACATCTAATTTGTACTCTTCTTATGCCCATCTTAAGATCTTTGGTGAATGTAGTCATTGGTTGATGTTAACCTTTAAGAAGTGCGGCCTCAAAGGTTCTCTCCTAATAGTTCCCAGATGCCCCCATCATTGGAAATAATTGTGGTTATACCCCCAAAAGTCTTTTGTGTTTATAGCTTTAGAAGTTTTGGAATGTACATTACCTCTGAAATCCTAATACATCACACAATACAGCTGGCATCCTTCTGGTTAGTCTCAATTAGAGTAGATCCATTCAGTCAATTCTGAATGGCAAGCCAACAGGCAATTAAATCCCATTGATTTGCTTAGTCTACTCTACTCAAGACTGACAACAGCATTTACGTCAGCAATGAAATAATGATGCACAGGGGCACACGGCAGCACCTTCACTTCAGCCAAATATTTGGATTGCTTTATTTTACGGTTCTGACCATGTCTCCCACTCCCTATTTTCTGATATAATCATTTGCTTTGACAACACTCTTAAATAGTTATCTAGATACCTCATCTTTCCTTCTTAGTTAAAAAATAGACTCTTTAAAAAAACAAGCATGACTGTTGTCCTGTGTACATGACAGAATTTATTTCCAAGTAAATAAATTTCAATGTAAAAACATACAGTATCAGTCTTTCCATTAGGTGCTAAATCAAATGTTATCCTCCAAGTCCATTGAAATCAATGGGACTTAACATAACTAAAAAGTTCCACACATTTAGTAATTTGTTCTCTTTAGATCGATACTGTATTTTATGCTTTGCTAAATGTAGTATGTGGTACAGAGAAAGAAAATGCTTAATTTTTTATTCCCGTTTTACAAATTCATGGGATCTGCCATTAGTGACTAAGCACCGGGCTGTGTTTCTGTAGCCCATGTCCATCCATCTCTCTGAACACACAACAGGTAGAGAGGTATGCCTCATTAGCTATAGCATCATTAGGTGTTACTCAACTTCTCTGTCTACAGAGAATGTTCCTGCAACTGTTATTCAAAGAAGTCATGGCTCATTATATCCCAAGGAAATTTTTTGCTGCATTTGTATCACATTATCTAGCACTATTTATTGTTGCAATGAAAGCTAAATGATGGTATTGCTTGGGCATATGGGAATAGAAATGCATCTGCTCTGGAACTAATCTCCAGGCCTGGGATTCATTTGCTGGGCAGTTGCCTTTGCCTGACAAGGCCTTCTTTCAGGACAGCTGTCCTTCTGCAAAAGTAAGTCACACCAAACACTGTGAAGTCCCATTAATTTAATTATCTAATGCCTTCTGGGGAATAAAGCCCCACACAGCCAAACTTGTCAGTCTCAATTAATGGAAACCAATTTAATGTCACTTATTCCTTTTTTTCCAGTGGAGCCAAAACCCTCCTCAAAGCAATGGCAAAAGCTTGCTATTAATTTCTTTTTGTTTTACAAATACTATACTTTCAGAAGATGACAGAAATGTATAAACCAGTGTTTCTCAACTTGGAGGTTGGGTCCTCGGGGGGAGGGGGCTCTAATGAGGATGTCAAAGGTCACCAAAGACTGGGTTGTTGTAGGTTTTTTCAGGCTATATGGCCATGGTCTAGAGGCATTCTCTGACATTTTGCCTGCATCTATGGCAAGCATCCTCAGAGGTAGTGTGAGTCACTGAAGACTATCAGAAAATACAGTATTATTTTTTTTTTGGTCCTAGGGGTTCTGTGTGGGAAGTTTGGCTGAATTCTATCGTTAGTGGGATTCAGAATGTGCTTTAATTGTAGGTGAACTATAAATCCCAGCAAGTCCAACTCCCAAATATCAGGGTCTATTTCCCCCCAACTCCACCAGTGTTAACATTTGGGAATATTGAGTTTTCGTGCCATGTTTGGTCCAGATCCATCATTGTTTGAGTCTACAGTGCTCTTTGGATGTAGGTGAATTACAACTCCAAAACTTAAGGTCAATGCCCACCAAACCCTTCCAGTATTTTCTGTTGGTCATGGGAGTTCTGTGTGCCAAGTTTGGTTCAATCCCATACTTTGATCCTTTTAATTCCCTTTGATTGTAGGTTAACTATAAATCCCAGCAACTGCAACTCCCAAATGACAAAATCAAGCCCCCCCCCCCAACCCCACCAGTGTTCAAATTTGTGCATATTGGGTATCTGTGTCAAATTTGGTCCAGTGAATGAAAATACCTCTTGCATATCAGATATTTACATTACGATTGATATCAGTAGCAAAATTCCAGTTATGAAGTAGCAACGAAAATAATTTTATGGTTGGGGGTCACCACAATATGAGGAACCGTATTAAAGGGTTGTGGCATTAGGAAGATTGAGAAACACTTGATTAAAAGCATTTCCCCTATTACAGGAGAGAAGCAAGAAGTAGTTCTTGCCGTTAATTGCCATAGATTTGGCTGCAATTTGTGGCAACCTTCTGAAGCTGGATCTACACTGCAACATAATCCACATTATTTGCTTTGAACCAGATAATATGAGTCTGCACTGCTACATAATCCAGTTCAAAACAGTTAATCCGTATTTTATGCCAGTGTAGATGGGATGGGGTCTGAATAAAAGATCTCACAGGGTGCATCTATATTATAGAATTGATGCAGTTTGACACTACTTTAACTGCAATGGGTCATTGCTCTGTCATGCACAAAATTATTATTGCATAAAAGTTATCTTCTGGGTTGGTACATGCGTAAGGTGTATATGAAGCATAAATGAATGTTGTATTTAAAATAGGGTCCCATTTGCAAGACCTCTCATTTAGGTACATATATGCAAATAAAGATATATGTCAAATCTAATCCAAAAGAATTCTGATTCCAAATATTTCGGATAAGGCGTGTGACTTGGAGGGGCAATGACGCAACCTCCTCCCTTTTAACACTATTTAAAATGCTCTCAAGAAGGGTTGCTCTGATCTCAAGATCCTTGCAAGACGCATTTGCCTGCCTCCTCTTTCCTGGGGCAAGGAGTGGAATACTAAGAGCAAGGTCCACTTCCTGCACATGCGCAGTCGAGGACCTGAAATCCCTCTCATTCTAATCGCTCAACGTTGCTCTGCGCCTTCCAGAGTGCGCGATATACTCAGTGCCTCTCTGCCGCCCTTCCGTATTATGGAAACAAAACTACCCAAAGCGCATGCGCGAAGGAAGAACCCACAAATGACCGCCACCGCCTTCGAAGGATAGGCACAGAAGCGGCAGTGCGCAGGCGCACAGGGCTCAAAGCTTCCCTGCGGCGCCAAAGACTACTCTCTGCTTGCGGGAGGTCGCTGTTGCTGCGCTATGGCTGCGGAGTCCTCCTCCTCCTCTGCTTCCCCGAGGCCGCTGCAACCTGTCACTCACCTCCTCTTCGATATGGACGGGCTCCTGCTGGGTGTGTAGCGAGGCTCGGCCGTGGTCTCGTCTCCTTCCCCCTCCTTCTTCCTGGCGGGGTCAGCGCGCGTGGGTGGGCCCCTTGGCCCCTACGCGCCTCCCATTTGCGCGCCCGCAGCTGAGAGGCGTCACACGTGCTTCCCAAAAATGCAAACACAACGCACACGTGTCCTCTCTGTTCTGGAGGGCGGGGGGGGGGGGAGGAAGCAGGAAGGAAAACTCTTTTTCCTTTGAGTTCCAAGGTTGCATTTACACCGTAGAATTAACTCAGTTTGACATTACTTCAATTGCTCTGGCTCATGGAATCGTGGGACTTGTAGTTTCACAAGGCCAGAGGGTGTCAGAGCCCTATATACCTCAACATCAAGGCAAAAAATCCTGCTACGTCCAGCTTTTAACTGGGTTATCTGAGTCCACACTCAGGGCCCTTCCACACATGATCTGAATGTGGACTCAGATAACCCAGTTCAAAGCTGATATTGTGGGATTTTCTGCCTTGATATTCTTGGATATTGGGTTGTGTGGATCTCAGTGTCCCACCAAACTACAACTACCAAGATTCCATAGCAAGGGGTTATATGAGTCTACACTGACATATAATCCAGTTCGAAACATATAATCTGTGGGCCCTTCCACAAAGCCCTATATCCCAGAATATCCCACTGTATACTGTGGTAGACATATATATATATATGCAGTATACAGATGTCTGCATATAGAACAGGCATGAGCCTGGCTGTTAGGGAATGTGGGAGTTGAAGTCCAAAACACCTGGAGGGCTGGAGTTTTCCCATGCCTGTTATAGAATAATAGAATTATATGTATAACATAGATAGATGCATAATACAGGAGACTCGGGTTGGATCTGTGCTGCCCTATATCCCAGGATCTGATCCCAGATTATCTGTTCTGACCTGGATTATATAAGGACCCTTTCACACAGCCCCACCTCTCATAATATCAAGGCAGAAAATCCCACAGTATCTGCTTTGAACTGGCTTATCTGAGTCCACACTCAGGTAATGTGGGATTTTCTGCCTTGATATTCTGGGATATAGGGCTGTGTGGAAGGGTCCTAAATTTTATATGACAGTGTAGATAGGGTTAAAGGCCACTGTATTTGAATAAAAAGCCACCCAGGGTGCACCTATGCTGTTGAATTAATGCAGTTTGACATTATGGAATCATGAGCTTTAGTTTGACTGGGAGACCTTCCACCCAGGCATGTTACCCAGAATATCAAGACAGAAAACCCCACAATATCTGCTTTGAACTGAGTTATCTGAGTCCACACTGCCCTGTATTCTGGTTCAAAGCAGAAAATGTTGGAATTTATTCAGCTGTGTGAAAGGGGTCTGAGTCCACACTGCCATATATTCCAGTTCAAAACAAATAATGTGGGGTTTTCTTCAGCAGTGTGGAAGGGGCCAAAGAGTTCAGCCTTCTGTGACACAGGCCCCTTCTACACTGCCATATAAAATCCACATGCATTACGCCATTGCAGTTGAAGTGGAGCGAAACCCATGTTAATTCCACAGTGCAGATGCACCCCGTGCTTGGCCATTGTCAAAATGCAGTTGGAGCTCCATATCCACAGATCCTGCATCCACAGCTAGAATGTATTTTAACCCCCCCCCCCCCTGATTTGTCCATTTTATATAAGAGACTCCATTTCAATTAGCCATTGTCTATAATGGGATTTGAGCATCCATGGATTTGGGTATCCTCAGGGATCCTGGAACCAGTGGCTCTCAATATCAATGGATACTGAGAGCCACTGTATACTGAGGTGGACTTATATATATGCAGTATACAGATGTCTGCATATAGAGCAGGCATGGGCAAACTACCGACTGTCAGGAATTGTGAGAGTAGAAGTCCAAAACACCTGGAGGGCTGAATTTTTCCCATGCCTGTCATAGAATAATAGAATAATTGAATTATATGTATTACAAAGATGCATAATACAGGAGACTTTCGGACTGGATGTGCGCTGCCCTATATCCCAGGATCTGATCCCAGATTATCTGCTTTGAACTGGATTATATAAGGGCCCTTTCACATAGCTCCACATCTCATAATATCAAGGCAGAAAATCCCACAGTATCTGCTTTGAACTGGCTTATCTGAGTCCACACTCAGATAACGTGGAATTTTCTACCATGATATTCTGGGATATAGGACTGTATAGAAGGGCCCTGAGGCTGCAGATCAGAACTGAGAAAGGTATGGCTGCTATTCTGAGGATTGCCGCTAATCAAAGTGACTTTCCTGAGTATTGCTACATACCCTTTAAGGCAGGAATGTGAATGGTGCACTTCTTGATGTATTGCACCCTCAATCAGACCCTTTCTACACTGTCATATACTCCAGATTATGAAAGCAGATAATCCGCATTATCTGCTTTGAACAGGATTATATGAGTCTACACTGCCATATAATCCAGTTCAAAGCAAATAATCTGAATTTTATATGGCAGCATAGAAGGGACCTCAGTTTATCTAATGGGGAGTAAATGCTTGGAAAGATAAGATCTTGCAATTCTTGGAGTAGTAGAGTAATTTTGCATCATGCTCAGAACAGTCCCATCCGATGATGTTGAGAGATTACTTGGAAGTTTGATTCAAGTGAAATGAGTAAGATGTCTGAGGTGCTGCTAACTGAACTTTGAAATTGAGCTTTGAGTGAACTACCCACACCCACTGATCCCACTTGGGGTGCTCTGAATCAGGTTAGTTGTTGAATATCACGAATGTATCCCTGCTTGTCACAAAGGACGTCTTAATTCGTTTTAGTTTGGCAGATTCCCAAAGATTTGTTGATTCATGATTGCTTTCCTTCCGAGAAATTTTTATGTGATCCTTGATACATAGTTATATAAAATAGGTATAAACGAACCAAACATTAACTGAAATAAATCAGCATGTGTTAGGCTTGATAAAAGAGCTAACCTTCCTTGTTATGAAGTACAGCTGAAGCATTTTCTTATGCTAAAGCCTTCAATGGAAAAGATTGTCCACAAGCTACTAGACATTCTATTACACAGTTTTGAACAGGAGACAGTTTGATAAATATTAAGTACTTGTTATAGTAAGGCCACTTTCTTGAAACATGGAGCTCAATGTAAATGGCCTTCAGCATTACAGTGATGAAAAGGCACTGTTTCACACTTGGTTGTCCCAAACTGTCACATTGCTTGAAGTTTTATAAGATTTACCTGTCTTTTGCTGCTTCTGTGAACACAAGTAATTTTTAAATTGTAGTTAGGTTTTAGTTGTTGTTGATGGGGTGTTTTTTTCCTTGCAGACATCATGGAATAATAAATAAATAAATAAATAAATAAATAAATAAATTTTATTTATATTCTATCCTATCTCCCCTGGGGGACTCAGGGCAGATTCCAACAAACAAAAAGGCAAACATTCAGTGCCTCAATAACAGCAAATACAAATATAAAAATCCAAGATAACCCCACATAAAAAGCAACTTCAACATAACAACTATAATTTAAATAAAACAATCAATTGAAAATTATAACTAACATAGAACTTATAAAACATCTGAATTAATATATCAAAACAACATGAAGGTTCACAAATGTGTGCGTAGATTGTATTGCCCTTGTTTATTAATGTGCTGTGGGCTTGGCCTCATGTAAGCCCCTCGAGTCCCTTGGGGAGATGGTAGCGGGGTACAAATAAAGTATTATTATTATTATTATTATTATTATTATGGCCAAAGTTGTTAAATGGGCTCATGTGATCTAACAGGCCTGAGTGCATTTATACTATTCAATCAGCAGTCTGGTAGTAGTTCCTATTTATCTCATTATCCTCCTCTCCAGATGCTTGTGAGCAAAGATCGGTTTTCAGCTATTTTTTGAAGGAGAGGGGGGAGGGGCCAGCTTTATTTCTTTAGAGGGGGAGTTCTAGAGGTGGGGGGGAGGGGCAACCACGGAGAAGGCCCTCTCTCTCATTCCCGCTCGTCGTGCTTGAGATGGAGGTGGGACCAAGAGCAGGGCCTCCTCTGATGACTCCAGTGCCCGAGTTGGTTTATAGGTGGAGATATGGTTAGTCAGATAGCCTGGACCTGTGTCGTTTAGGGCTTTAAAAGTAATAACCAGCACTTTGTATTTAGCCTGGAAGAGGCCAGTGGAGCTGCCATAGCATGTGACTGGATCTCTCCCTCCAGTTAGTAATCTGGCTGCTGATCTCTGAACCAGTTGAAGTTTCCTAACTGTCTTCAAAGGCAGCCCCACGTAGAGAGCATTGCAGTAGTGTAGACAAGATGTAACTAAAGCGTGGACTACCATCGCCAAGTCTGGTGTCTCAAGATATGGGCACAGCTGCTGCACAAGTATTAGTTGTGCAAAGGCGCTCCTGTCCACCACTGTCACCTGGGGTTCCAGGGACAGCGATGAGTCCAGGATCATCCCCAGCCTTCAGACCTGTGTCTTCAGGGGGAGTGTGACCCATCCAACACAGACCGTAATTCCCATACCATGATTCACCTTCTGGTTGCATCAGAAAAGTCCCACAGTTTTTAGAGATAGCTCTTATATCACTTCCTGTTAATAAGTTGAAATAATATGCATTTGTAACAGGTACGCCTGTCGTAAGTGTAGTTTCTTCTATTTAAAATTGCCCATCAAAAGC
Source organism: Anolis sagrei (assembly GCF_037176765.1). Lineage (NCBI taxonomy): Eukaryota > Metazoa > Chordata > Lepidosauria > Squamata > Anolidae > Anolis > Anolis sagrei. The sequence continues at coordinate 95,027,052 of NC_090023.1, forward strand.
TACTTTAACGAAGTCACATTGACTGTTCCATTGTTATCACAGAATTCACCTATAAATGTTATTTATACTGCAGGGAAGTGTGAACAAAATCCCTTTCCTTGGCCAAGTTTCACAAACTACCTCTGTTTAACATCTGGGAGTGTGAAAGCAGGGGTAGTCAATTTTTGGCAGGCAAGCTGTAGTGCTAGCTAGTGGGCTATATTCAATTTGGCATGTCACGAATTATGGAAACATTTTGTTTAATGTAAATCTGATAATGTAGAAGATAGTTTGTTTTCTAGTTATTTTATATAGCTGTTTTGCTTACAGCTTTTTGTAATTGTTGTATTTTTAATATGCTGTTGAGAATCTTGCATTAAAGCAATGATTATATTCATGTTTCTGTTCCAGAATGGAGTTACAGCTTTATGCCTTCCATAAATAGATTCTTCTCCTATTTATAGGGTGCTATTATATGCTGCAAAGAAACATATTTCTGAAGTAGTGTTGCCTTCGACAACAATCAAAAAGGTTTTAGACTGCCATTTACTCTGTAGTGCTTTGGCATTTTTAAAATGCTTCTGACACTTCTTATGCATTCAAATATGAATTGGTTTCCATTTCCAGATAGTTATTGCATGTTTGCAAAATGTCTGTCTTTCTAATACAAATCTGAATAAATATACCCCGCAGGTCATCCTCTGCATGCTATTTGAAAACAGATTGCACGCTGTAGAATGGTAAAATTAGAAGAGCTTGCAAGGGCCCCCCAGTCCAACTCCCTGCTGTGCAGAAACACACAATCAACCCCCCCCCCAACAGATGTCCATTAGGGAAGGAGACATCACCACACTCTGAGGAAGCATATTCCACTGTCAAGCATCTCATCTCTTAACCATCAGGATGTTCTTACTAATGTTGAATCCTTTTTTCCCCGATTTTGATCTCTAGAACAGCAGAAAACAAGTTTGCTCCCTCTTCAATATTACATTTTCGCAAATAGTTAAACATTTCTTATATTAGTTATTAACTCTGTAGTATGGTTTGTTCTATCTTATCAAGAAATTTGTTGGGAAGAAAATAGGCTTATTTGAAATATGATGCTGAAGAAGAGTTATGCAAATAGCTCTACTCAATAGACAAATAAATGGACCCTAGAACAAATCAAGCCTATAAACCCTCCTTACCTTGCTGATAGGTGGTGCAATGGGTGAAACACTTGTACCAGCAGTACTGAAGACCAACAAGTTGGAGGTTCAAATCCTGGGAGAGCGTGGATGAGCTCCCTCTGTCAGCTCCAGTTCCCCATGAGGGGACATGAGAGAAGCCTCCCATAAGGATGGCAAAATATCAAAACATCTGGGCGCCCCCTGGGGAATGTCCTTGCAGATTGTAAATTCTCTTTCACCAGAAGCGACTTGCAGTTTCTCAAGTTGTTCCTGACATGAAAAAAACCTCTTGCTGATATTGCTATCTTTTGCACATATAATGAGAAAAGGTAGTAATGCTTCTCAAGGATAAGGCGGCAAGAGAAATGGAAGACCACATTACCATTGGATAGACTCAGTTAAGGAAACCATGCCCTGTGTCTGTAAGACAGGATGACTTGGACTTCTCACAGGTCACTATAGTGTTGACTTGATGGCATTTAACGACATCCTTTTTCATCTTGTGTACTAAATTTGTAGAGCTCTGATTTAACTATAATGTAGTACAGTGTTTCTCAACCTGTGGGTCCCCAGGTGTTTTGGCCTACAACTCCCAGAAATCTCAGCCAGTTTACCAACTGTTAGGATTTCTGGGAGTTGAAGGCCAAAAACATCTGGGGACCCCAGGTTGAGAACCACTGATGTAGTACGTTCTCCTCAGATTCTCATAGCTTGACATTGTGATGTCTTTCTACCCTTAACTTCCATGAGCTCAACTCTTTCACCATGCTATTCTAGCATTTTCTCCATATTTTGTCCAGAAGAGTCTTAATTATGGCCTCTGTGCCTGGTCAGCATTCTCTTCTTTTGTGTGTGTTGAAATCATCTTCTAATCTGTTCTTTTTCCGTTTTTCTTGAAAGCATTTTACTTAAATTGTCAACTTTTAATATGATCTCATTGTATGATCCCATTTTAAATCCTTCAGATAATTCTTCTAATTTCTACTACTGTACAATCACAAGGATTATCTGGTAAAGGCCAAACCAGAACACTCTTTTCTTTTGAACTGATTTCGTGAAAGGGGCTGCATTGCAATCACAAGATATAATGTTGTTGTTGTGTAACAGAGAATGAGTGAGCACAGAACTGAGAGACATTTGTCTATTAGTCTTGACTTCCATGACAACAGCTCTCTTCCTTCAAATGAACTGAGTTAATGCTGGTTGTATGAGCAATCTTTTACTTTTTAAAAATGGCTGCTGTCTTCTTTTAGCAGAGTGAGTAATCTTTGTAGTGGGAATGACAGAAATGTTATTTTTAACAGATCGTTCAAAGTTGAGAAAACAGCATATTGTACTCCTTCATGCCAACCCCTTCTTCTCCCCAATTTTCTTTATAGCTGTGACTGATTTTACAGGAAACCTGAATAGTTTATTAATCATAGTACATAGTATTAATCATAGTACAAGTCTACCAGAATTCTGAGATACTGTCCTAAAATTCTGTTTAACGTTTGATTTCTATAATGCATATGCAACAAGGTTTAGTTTAGGCATTTTAAAAGTGGAGCATACTTCACTCTGTAGCAGAACCCCAGGAGAATAGGAATAACTTTAAATTTTTGATGTATTGCTGAATCGTTTATAAGACAAGGAGCTGATTTTGTGTGTGAGCAATCATACTAATAGAACAGAGAAAGGAAGGTGAACATTTAATTCTTAATGCGTGGCTAGAGCACAGGTGGCAGATTATTTTTGCAACTGTTGGTTTTATTACAGAGGGGGGAATTTGCTAAATTCTTGTACAATTAAACTTTTATAACATATATGTATATTCACTTTCATTCTGTGAGTTTTATGGATAACAATGAAATCCCAAGAAAATACTGTAACATTCAGTAGCTTGCCAATGTATCTTTATTACCAGCTTTTGGGGTCTGTGGAATTTATCATTTGCCCTGACATTTGAATCTCTAGAACTGATGCTGCAAGTTTGGATAAATGGAATCATGATCAAATAAAAAGCATACATCATAATTGTTGCACTTAGAGGTTCAACAAGCTGTTGTGACTTCTCATAGGATTTTTGCAGGTGTGTTACAATAATCATAACTTCTTTGCTGCAAAATTGTTATGTGAATGGAAAGCTAAACATTTTTGGAACATTCTTCATTGTAATTTTCAAGCCAGTGTCTTTTTTTTTCCTGTGTCAGGCACGACTTGAGAAATTGCAAGTTGCTTCTAGTGTGAGAGAATGAACTGTCTACAGAGGCATTGCCCAGGGGACGCCCGGATGTTTTTCATCCTGTGGAAGGCTTCTCTCATGTCCCCACATGGGAAGATGGAGCTGACAGACGGGAGCTCACCCCGCTCTCTAGATTCAAACCTCCAGCTTTTTGGTCAGCAGTCCTGCTGGCAGAAGGTTTTAACCCATTGAGTCACTGGGGACTCCTAATCCCCCAGTGTCTAATCTGCAGAGTTTTAAAAGGAACTATGGAATTTAGCATAGTGTCAGTTTCCCACTACTAGCAACAGCAGGCAGTGATATAGTACAACTCTCACAACCATGAGTGAATATATTCTTGTACTTACCATGAAAATGTGAAACTACAGTAATAGTGACTTCCAGTGGAAGCATACAATGGAATCTCACTAGATGACCCGGAAAATGCCTAATCTCTAAGCATTTTTAGTTCCTCTAACATGATTCTGAGTGCATATGCACTGTAGAATTAATGCACTTTGACACCACTTTAACTGCTATGGCTCAATAGTATGGAATCATGGGAGTTATAGTTTTACAAGTTTTTTTAGCCTTCACTGCCAAAAAGGACTGTTATCTCCCATGATTCCATAGCCTTGAGCCTTGGCAATTCAAGTGGTATCAAACTACATTAATTCTATAGATGCAACTTCTGGTGGAAGCATGTTATTGCATCATGCTGGAGGAACTAGAAAATGTCTTGACATAACAGTTTTTGGATGTGTGTAAGTGAAACTGTAAGTACTGGTCACATGGAAACAAGAGTTGGAATATACACTATGTTGATTCCATTCAGAATTATTTTTCCCTCCACTTAAGTAAATACATTGATCTAAAACCATTTTTTAGTCAAAACTACACTGCATCAAGTGTTCAGTGGAAAGTGTTCAGTGGATCAATACTAGTAGGATCTAGCTATTGGATTTATCTGCCTTTTTATATAGTTCGATTCAAAACTCAAGAATTGCATTTCCCCCATTTTCCCTTACTTGTAATGGATTATCTTACCAGTTTCTTTAAGTTAAGGGTGAGCTGGTAGAATACCATGGTTTAGGACGGTTCTGTAAATTATATGCATGATAGCTATAAATATGGTAGTTTATCTTTATGTCTAACTGAAGTGAAACATTAGCCTTGATTTGATACCGTCCCCACCCACCTGTGAGTGTACAGTTGAGTATCCCTTTTCTGAAATAATTGAAACCAGAAATACTTTAGAATGTTTGGAATCAGAAATGTCCTTTTTTTAAAAAAAAAAAAAAGGGGGGGTGTACCTGTATTTGTCTACATGCACATAATGTGATGTCTAAACACAAAATAAAATTACGTTTCATTTATATCTTACAGATCTAGTTTAAAGGCAACTTTACACAACATTTTAAATAAATTTTGTGCATAAAGGAAGGTTTGTGTACCCTGAACCTTCAGAAAGCAAAGATGTCACTATCTGAGTGTTCTGTTTTGAGTTTTGGAATATTTTGAATGCCAGATGAGGGACGCTCACTCAAAATGCACTATGTACTAATTATCATGTATTGCTTCCAACTCTGTCCTTTCCTTTTAACTACAAATTAGGGATCAGGAATTATTGTGCTTTCTGAGATTTTGATAGGATTTCAACTCCCATAGTCCTTCACCATTAGCCTTGCTGGCAAGAATATAGGAGCTGTAGTCCAAACCTGCAAAAAGGGAGCAAGGGAAGACTCCTCACTCTGCTTGTAATGGATGCCCTTACATGAAAGAACATTGCAGCAGCCACTTATTTAGCCTTTTTTTTGTTAAAGTGTAGCCAGGTAACAGTTTAATTTTCCATTAGCAGCTTCTGAGGTTGTTTCTTGTCTGATTTATCTGCCATCATACATGCTAATCCATTTAAGAATGCCCCCCCCCCCCTCCTCTGGTTGCTAAAACGTATCGAAATGTTAGCAGTTCATGCATATACTCTGACTTTGTTATCAAAGGACTTTAGCCTTGGCAAGCCATTTGCTTTGATAATCTCTCTAGGCAAGCATTTAGTTGGAAACAGTATTTAATGTTTTGGAGAGGAAAACTTGTTACAAGGACTGCAACTGAAACCATTGAAAGCACATGCTTGAAGTTGTGAGATATATAGGATTTAAGAATGTTAAAACCACGTCCAGGCACACCATGTTTGAAGTGAATGTCAGTATTTTGCAATAGTGCAATTACACTGTTTAATGGCTGTGGAACTCTAGTTCTGTTTTCATTTTCCTTTGACTTTGGAACATTGAAGGACATGTTCTGCATTTGATGATTTGACAGATGACCTCAACTGCTTTGTAAAATAAGGGGAAATGCACTCAAAAGTACATGGTCTTCTGTGTGCAGATCAGCCAATAACTTCTGTAATAGTCAGGGCTAAAAGGCTGTCTTCATTGAGAAAAAAGCAAGATAAAAAGAAAGTACACAAATAAAATACCTTCTAAATAATATCAAATTAAAAGGAGGGAACCTAAGCTTAAACTATGTGTCAGACACTTTTTGGAAGACTGGATCCTTTCCTTTTGGGGTGTGCTTGTTTGCTTCTGCTACTAATCCTTACATTTTGATTTATTGCCAAGGCCTCTTCACACATCACGTTTTCTGTTGGTGACATTTAAGCTCAGATTTGTTTTTTTCCCCTGGTAATAAAAACATTGATAAGACTTACATGTTAAAAATTGATTGACATTTTGAATACTTCTACCATACTGGCTGTCAGAAGGGTAGCTATGGAGGCTAGGGCAGAAATATTGAACCCCTCCCATTAATGGTAATCCAGTCAGGTGGCATTATCCAAACATCTTTTAATACTATTTATATTTAATTCTGTTTCAATATTTGCATATTTTAAACGTTTTTATCTTAAGCTGCTTTGAGTCCCCTTTGGGGGAGATAAAGCAGGGTATAAATATGATGATGATGATATCACCTCCTCCTTTCCACCCCTGAAATTTCCTTCATTTCCAAAATTTCTAGCTTCGCTATAATTTGAAACCTCAATTGAGCATTTTATTTAGACTTCCAAAGGAAAACAGCAGCCAAAGATATCAAGGAAATGCAAACACCAGCACGCAGAAGAGTTACAAGGGTGAATGATTTCCAATTTTTCACTCTCTGCAATATTGCAGTGCCTTGCCTGTAGCTACATCCCAGCTGTGTATGTGGATGAATATAAAATCTCATGCTTTTGAAATAGCTGGAATATGTCCCTCTTCATCATCAATTGTATATCACAATTACAAAAACAACTTTAAAAACACTATATATAAAACTACAGTGGTCAGTCGTCCTGTTAAATGGATCTACATCAACTTCCATCCAGGGTCCTATGGTGTTGTCTCATTCATCGAAGGCCTGACTCCACAGCCACGTCTTCACCCGTTTCCTAAACGTAAGGATGGATGGGGCGGTTCTGGCCTCCAGAGGGAGAGAGTTCCAGAGTCGTGGGACCACCACCGAGAAGGCCCTGTCCCTCGTCCCCGCCAGGCGCGCTTGCGAGGCTGGTAGGACCGAGAGCAGGGCCTCTCCAGTTGATCTTAACAATCTTGATGGTTCGTAGGGGAGAATACGTTCGGAGAGGTAAACAGGGCCGGAGTTGTTTAGGGCTTTATAGGTCAACACCAGCACTTTGAATTGTGCTCGGAAGCTAATTGGCAACCAGTGGAGCTGGCGTAACAGCGGAGTGCTCCCTGTACCCAGCCCCCGTTAGTAATCTGGCTGCCGCACGTTGGACTTGCTGCAGCTTCCGGGCAGTCTTCAAAGGCAACCCCACGTAGAGAGCGTTGCAGTAGTCTAAGCGGGATGTAACCAAAGCGTGTACTACCGTGGCCAAGTCAGCCCTCCCAAGGTACGGACGCAGCTGGCGCACAAGTTTTAATTGTGCGAATGCTCCCCTAGGCTCAGCGATGAATCCAGGAGAACTCCCAGACTGCGTACCTGAGCTTTTAGGGGGAGTGTGACCCCGTCCAGCACAGGCTGTAACCCCGTACCCTGTTCGGTCTTACGACTGACCAGGAGTACCTCTGTCTTGTCGGGATTTAGTTTCAATCTGTTGTCCCTCATCCAGTCCGAGACAGTGGCCAAGCACCGGTTCATGACCTGAACAGCCTCCTTAGTGGTAGGTGGAAATGAGTGATAGAGTTGGACATCACCTGCGTACAGATGACATCGCACCCCAAAACTCCGGATGATCTCTCCCAATGGCTTCATGTATATGTTAAACAACATAGGGGACAGTATTGAGCCCTGCGGGACTCCACAGTGCAATGGCCGAGGAGTCGAGCAAGAGTCCCCTAGTGACACCTTCTGGGAGCGACCCTCGAGAAAGGACCGGAGCCACTGCAAGGCAGTACCCCCAAGACCCATTCCCGTGAGGCTTCCCAGAAGGATACCGTGGTCGACGGTATCGAAGGCCGAAGAGAGGTCCAGCAGAACCAACAGGGACACACTCCCCCTGTCCAGTTCCCGGCGCAGATCATTAACTAAGGCGACCAAGGCTGTCTCAGTACCATGTCCCGGCCTAAAGCCAGACTGTGACGGATCTAGATAGTCCGTGTCCACCAGGAATTCCTGGAGTTGCGAGGCCACCACATGTTCCAGGACTTTCCCCAAGTAGGGGAGATTGGAGACTGGCCGAAAGTTGACGAATTGAGTGGGGTCTAGTGATGGTTTTTTCAACAGCAGTTTGATGACAGCTTGTTTTAACCTGGCTGGAATCTTGCCTTCCCGAAGGGAGGCATTAACCACCACCTTTACCCACTCTGCCAAACGCCCTCTGGCTTCTTTTACGAGCCAGGAAGGGCAGGGGTCTAGGATGCATGTGGTAGGTCTTGCCTCTCCCAGAACCCTGATGACCTCATCGAGTTGAACAGATTGAAACGAATCCAACAAAATTGGACAAGCAGATGCTTGAGTTACATCCTCAGAGACTGCAGTTAATGTGGTGTCAAAGCCCGCGCGGATCAAAGCGACTTTGTCCGCAAAGAACTGAGCAAATGCTTCACAGCGCGCTGCCGAGTCGTCAGGGGACCCACTCGAGGTGGGATTCAACAACTCTCTGACTACTCGGAACAGCTCTGCCGGACGGTTCCGTGCGGACGCAATATTGGCCGAGTAGAAAGCATTTTGCGCCGCCTCTATTGCCGCGCCATACGCCCTTAGATAAAGGCGTAGACGTGTTCGGTTTGGCTCGCTGGGCTTTTTCCTCCACACGCTCTCTAGCCATCTCTTTGTTCGCTTTAGCTCCACCAACTCCTCGTTGAACCAAGGGGCAGGTTTCACTCGGCGACTTAAGAGAGGACGCTCCGGAGCAATCGTGTCTATTGCCCTAGTCAGCTCCCTATTCCAGTGAGCAACCAGGGCATCGACAGAATCACCATCCAAGGCAGCAGAAACATCCCCAAGAGCCATCAGGAGTCCTTCTGGATCCATAAGCCTTCTGGGGCGGACCATCTTAATGGGTCCACCACCCCTGCGGAGGTTAGAAGTTGCAACGAGTCTAAACCTGATCAGATGGTGGTCGGTCCACGGCAAAGGAGAGATTGACAGCTCCTCCACACCGCCACCTTCTTCCCAGCCCTGACAGAAGACCAGGTCAAGTGTGTGTCCAGTATAAGGAATATGTGGCTTCGAGGAGATCAATCAAGATCAGATCCCACTCCGCTGTATACCAATTATAAAGATGGGGATATACAATAATCAATCCCACATCCCTGGAAACAATTATGATGTTTGAGGGGTATACTTCAAGTTTCTTCCGCTGCCACCAAAATGTAAAGGAACACCCTAACTGCCAAATATTAAGATCTAATTTTGGGACCACCAGACAGACACTGTTGTCTTCTTTTTGTTTTTTTAAAGCAGTTAAAATCGTGTAGGAAACCTCAGCCACAAAGGCACACTTGACTCAGGCTTTAAAATTTAAATAATCAATGAAAGTTTATTGATTGAAACACATGAAAGTAAGTGCAGTTCAATATCTTGGCTGTTACAGAGAATTTTTGTTTTTGTCTTCAATGCGTAGCGGTTACAATAATAGTTCTGTCTTTGTTACAATAAAAAGAGTTTCTTCTCTTCACCAACAAGAAAACTTAACAGGAACTAAATCTCTGTCAGGATTTCTTCTGTAGCTCAGATACACTAACCTAGTCCTATCTAGCTACAATCCAGCTATATCCCTAATAGCTGTTCAGTTTGCTTCAGCTAACTTTGCTGGCAAACCACTGGCAAACTTTGCCCTCTCCTAACTCCTAAACCACAAACTTCTAAAACATCCTTTCTCTTCAGACTCTAATCTTCGCCTCCCCTTTCTGACTTAAAAGGCTCTTTTTCCCTCCAAGCCTCTCTAAACTCCGCCCCCTTTTCTAAACCAATCCTGGTCGATCTCTGCTGACTCGGGCCTAAGACACTCCCCCTCTCTAAACTCTCTCTAAGATGGTGCCTTCCCTGATCTAAAATGGCTACTGCTGCTTCGCCAGGCCCACCTAATCTGCAAACTAGCTGGCAGACTTACACTAGGCCCTGCAATCCTGGCTGCAAAAGGTAAGGGACCTTTACATCCAGCACAGTGGGTAGGGCCAGATACTAGTTGGGGCAGCCCCATAGTTGCCATGGTGGCCATGAAGTCCTGAGCCGCTCCTGAAAGAGTGGACTCCACATGTACATTGAAGTCCCCCAGCACTACAAGCCGCTAGGACTCCAATGCCAGGCCTGAGACCAACTCTGCAAGCTCAGGTAGGGCGGTTGAGGTGCAGCGGGGTGGTCGGTACACCAACAACAGCCCTATTCTGTCCCGGTTTCCTAACCTCAGGTGGACACATTCAAACAAGGTCGACTGTAAGGCTGGGCCTCTGATCAAGGAGATGGAATCTTTATAGACTATTGCAACTCCGCCTCCCCGCCCCCCGGGTCTCGGTTGGTGCTGCACAGCATAACCTGGTGGGCAAAGCTGGGTGAGATTCACCCCTAAAGCCTCGTCCAACCAGGTCTCCGTGATGCACGCCAGATCTGCCTTTTCCTCCAGTATCAAATCCTGGATGATTGATGTTTTCCCATTGACAGATCTGGCGTTCAACAGCACCACCTTCAATCCAGGAGGACCGTCTACCTTGGAACCCACGTTTACCAAGTCAGGAGAACATTTTGGAATTTTCTTCAAGATTTGTTCACGAATTGGCCAAATTGGTTTCTTAACTCTCCCTTTCCCGTATCTCCCCCTCCCCATCATCACCTCTATGGGGCCCCCCGAGGACTGGAACCTTCCCCCTCCCTCCCACCCCCGTTCTTCACATCCCAACACTGTAATATTGCACTGTTATGTAGCATATCATTGCCCCGGCCAATTATCAATGCATCACTTTCGTTGTTGTTGTAGCTCCACTTCTCTGATTCATAAAACCATCTCCAGTTCTCTCCGGCCATTTGACCATTATTGAAGAAGATTGTAAAGTGCACGGTGTAAAGTGCAAATGCAAGCTTAAAACGACAGTTCAAGAGTAACATTGAGATTTCTAATCAACAGGTGTTCCTCTGTTGATTAAGGTGCAAATCCATTGTATATCGCAGTAGCATGAAGAGGAGTTAAATTACAATGGCCTTCATTTACAGCGCAATAATATCGGCAAAGAATTGGCAATTAACCGTACTAAATCTACATATAATAAGGAGAAGGGAAGAGAAGGTGCGATCTGTAAAGCAGAATGGTTTGGGAGATACCAGCAGCTTGACCTTGAGACCCAGGGAAGCTAAGCCATTCTTCTACTCATGGCCTTCAAGCTGCAGCTGTTGGTAATCTTTCAATAAATAGATGGCTCAGAACCGCCCCAGCATTCAATACAATGTACACTATCAAAACCCCTACCAAGAATAAAACACAGAAATAACACTGAAATTGGTCAGTGAATCAAATAAATCTACTTCCCTAACCGCATACACTCCCTATTGGATGGGTAAAAGACGACTGACCCTTGGCAAGCAGAGGATATATGATGTCAGCTGGTGACTGATGGTTGGATACAGATATTCACAGATATTAACAGGATATTAACAAGATATTGAAAAGCAGCTTCACAACTAAAGGGCAGCTTCACAATCTTTCTTTTCCATAAGAATTTTGGGAATTTGGAGGATGATGCAGCTTCCTCTCACCACTTCTCACCATTGAGTTGCACTTGATAAATGTGAATATGAACTAGATTTTGCATTTCTGATGATTGAACATTTTCCACTTGTTATGTGCCTACAAGTATGGATGTCTTGGAAGATACTAATTATCTAGATCCGACGCAGTCTGGCTTTAGGCTGGGACATGGTACCGAGACAGCCTTGGTCACCTTAGTGGATGATCTACACCAGGAAGTAGACGGGGCAGTGTGATACCGTAGACCATGGTATTCTTCTGGGATGCCTTGTGGGAATGGGCCTTGGAGGTACTGTTTACAGTGGCTCCAGTCCTTTCTGGAAGGTCACTCCCAGAAGGTATTGTTGGGGGACACCTGCTCGGCCCCATGGCCATTATACTGTGGTGTCCCACAGGGTTCAGTACTGTTCCCTATATTGTTTAACATTTACATGAAGCCATTGAGGGCTTAGGGTTACAGCCTGTGTTGGATGGGGTTACGCTCCCCCAAAGGCACAGGTTCGCAGCTTGGAAGTGATCCTGGATAAATAAATAAATAAATAAATAAATAAATAAATGTGTTTTCACTGGAAAACTTGCTTGACAAAATCCCAGCCCACTAAATGTAACATAATCTAATTTAGTATATTGATTTGACTTACAATAACTAAATATTTTTAAATAATATCCCAGAGGATTATGGATAATTCTACTGAAATATTGAATTTGGGAAAAAGAAACACAAACCACAAAGTTTAAATATAATAATCTAGCCCATTTAAAGTTTTTTTTCAGGAAGTTATTTTTATTATAACAGCAGTTCCCTTGCATCATTTGAATGCAACAGGAAAGGGCACTGAAAACTGTGAATTTTAGCACACTCATAGAATAATGCCAGTGGGGGGTCTCCCACACAGCCATATAACCCAGAATATCAAGGCAGAAAATCCCACAATATATGCTTTGAACTGGGTTATCTGAGTCCACACTGCCATATATTCCAGTTCAAAGCAGATAATGTGGAATTTTATTCATCTGTGTGGAAGGGGCCTGTGTCCAGTCATCTGTTTCCAAGTTTAACTCTTAGGGCCCTTCCCCACAGCCCTGTATGCCAGAATATCAAGGCAGAAAATCCCACAATATCTGCTTTGAACTGAATTATCTAAGTCCACACTCAGATAATGTGGGATTTTCTGCTTTGATATTCTGGGACATAGGGCTGTGTGGAAGGGCCTTTAGTTCACGGTACTGTTTCCACTTCTATTGTCTGTAGAATTGCTTGGATCACTTGGTGCTAATATGAACTAGTTAAACATTTTCAACCCTAAATTGCCACCTAGGTAATCAAGTCAGGTGGCATTATCCAAACATATCAAATACAGAGTGTTTCAACATAATGAACCCTGTTTCAGATATCCAGGGATTTCAAATTGAGTCCATCGTTTTAAAACACTGTCTTCTAAACAAACATAAATTATTCTTTCCAACTGAAACCTGGGAATAATCAAATCCACCAAAGTAAAATAGTTGAATGTGGAGGCCTATCTGTGCTTGTTTGTTGGATTTCTATAGAGTTTATTCCTGAAATAGAGTGTCTGCAGTGCCTTCTACACTGCCAGATAATCCAGATTATCTGCTTTGAACTGGAATTTATTTATTTATTTATTTACGATGTTTATATGCTGCCCTTCTCACCCCAAAGGGGACTCAGAGCGGCTTACAAGTCATATGTGCATACAACATACATTATTATTACAATTCATAATGTTAGTATTATATAACATTATATTGTTGCTGGGGGAGGGGCTCTGATGTCACAGGAGACAAGATGGAACTGTCTTCTTAACTCCCCTTCTTTATTCTATACTTTCTTTAGTTTATATGACTCTACACTGCCATGTAATCAAGGTCAAAACAGATAATTTGAAATTTATATGGCAGTGAGTTAGTTCATTCCTTTCCCATATTCTCTGTATTGAAGGGCATGCTTAGTAATCTGAGAAGTACTCTCTTTACCTGTAGAAACTATAGCTCTGATGCACCTGGACTGAATGTATAGGCAGTCCTCACGGTACAAACAAGATATGTTCTGTAGATTTGTTCTTAAATTGAATTTGTGTGTAGCTTTGGTTGAGATAACTCAACCAAAGCTGTAATTCTATAAATTACATGTTAGTGTTTCTTTTGTACTAGGAGTTTCTACTTTTTCTCTGCCTTCTCGTAGCACAGGAGTCATACCACATCTTCAGTGGCGTCTTTTAGATATAAAATGATAGCAGTTAATAAAAGTTGGATAAGTCAGCTTTTGGAAGTTCCTGTGAGTCTCAGGCAGTGATTAGGGCAGAAGATTAAAGAGTAACTCAAGCTCATGTGAAAATAATTGATGCATATACTGCAAATCTAGCCAGTGCTACTATCATTTGATAGTTTCCTATCTTCGGTTTAACTCGAAGAAAATAATTAGGAAAGCAGAAGTTTTAGAAATCAATACCCCTTAGTCTTAATTTAGAAGCTTTTGCAGGGGCTTAAAGACAGAACAGCAAAGCGTGTTTGGTACTCCCTTCTACCCAAAATATGAAATCAGTAGCAGTGCCTTTGGGGGGGGGGGGGGAATAAAATTCTTTGGGGAATCTAATTTTTGATACAGTATTTCTTTGCATTAATATAGAAAAAAATAATTCAGAAATGGCAGTTGTTTTCTGGGATTTTTGTTGTGTCATAATTTTTGTTTTATGTGACACTTATTGGAAATGTAAACTGTAATTGATTTTTTAATTAATGTCTTTATTACTGTCATAATTGAGGGAACAGAAAACTTCAAAATCTTAAAGTACAAGTAGAATCTAACTTGATATTATAACTGCCACCAGCACAATTGGAAAGAGGGTAGTTGCCCCACTTCACTGTTCCCCAAATGTCCTGCCTACCATCCAGATTGATAGACGGGCAAGGGGAAAAATGTCCTGTCATGCTGGTGTAATGTTTGGTTTTAGCCATAATAAAGTTTATGAATATATTGTAATTATATTATGGTTGGTTGTTTTAAATGCAGCAACATCTTCATGGTGAGGAAAAAATGCCTTTGTTGAGTAAATTTCAACCAATATTAAATATCTAGAAAATGGACAACTGTAAGATGCTTTAGGAACCTGGAATGTAAGATCTATGAGCCAGGGCAAATTGGATGTTGTTATTGGTGAGATGTCAAGACTAAAGATAGACATTCTGGGGGTCAGCGAACTGAAATGGACTGGAATGGGCCACTTCACATCAGATGACCACCAGATCTACTACTGCGGACAAGAGGAACATCGAAGAAATGGAGTAGCCTTCATAATTAATAAGAAATTCGCTAAAGCGGTGCTTGGATACAACCCAAAAAATGACAGAATGATCTCAATTCGAGTGCAAGGAAAGCCTTTCAACATCACAGTGATCCAAATATACGCCCCAACCACAGCTGCTGAAGAAGCAGAAGTAGATCAGTTCTATGAGGATCTGCAGGACCTACTGGATAATACACCAAAAAGAGACATTATTTTCATTACAGGAGGCTGATAGAATTTTCATTACGCAGGCTGATAGAATTCTGCCAGGAAAACTCGCTGTGTATAACGAATACTCTCTTCCAACAACCTAAAAGACGGCTTTATACATGGACCTCACCAGATGGTCAACACCGAAATCAGATTGACTACATCCTTTGCAGCCAAAGGTGGCGGACATCCATCCAGTCGGTGAAAACAAGACCTGGGGCTGACTGTAGCTCAGATCACGAACTTCTTATTGCCCAATTTAGAATAAAACTAAAGAGATCAGGGAAAATACACAGACCAGTTAGATATGATCTCACTAACATTCCTAGCGAATATACAGTGGAAGTGAAGAACAGATTTGAAGGACTAGATTTAGTAAACAGAGTCCCAGAAGAACTATGGACAGAAGTCCGCGACATTGTTCAGGAGGCGGCAACAAAGTACGTCCCAAAGAAAAAGAAAACCAAGAAGGCAAAATGGTTGTCTGCTGAGACACTGGAAGTAGCCCAAGAAAGGAGGAAAGCAAAAGGAAACAGTGAAAAGGGGAGATATGCCCAGTTAAATGCGCAATTCCAGAGGTTAGCCAGAAGAGATAAGGAACTATTTTTAAATAAGCAATGCATGGAAGTGGAAGAAGACAACAGAATAGGAAGGACAAGAGACCTCTTCCAGAAAATTAGAAACATTGGAGGTAAATTTCAGGCAAAAATTGGTATGATAAGAAACAAAGATGGCAGGGACCTAACAGAAGCTGAAGAGATCAAGAGAAGGTGGCAAGACTATACAGAAGATCTGTATAGGAAGGATAATAATATCGAGGATAGCTTTGACGGTGTGGTGAATGAATTAGAACCAGACATCCTGAGGAGTGAGGTTGAATGGGCCTTAAGAAGCATTGCTAACAACAAGGCAGCAGGAGATGATGGGATCCCAGCTGAACTGTTTAAAATCTTAAAAGATGATGCTGTCAAGGTGATGCATGCCATTTGCCAGCAAATATGGAAAACACAAGAATGGCCATCAGACTGGAAAAAATCAACTTATATCCCCATACCAAAAAAGGGAAATGCGAAAGACTGCTCAAACTTCCATACAGTGGCCCTTATTTCTCATGCCAGTAAGGTAATGCTCAAGATCCTGCAAGGAAGACTCCAGCAATACATGGAGCGAGAGTTGCCAGATGTTCAAGCTGGGTTTAGAAAAGGCAGAGGAACGAGAGACCAGATTGCCAATATCCGCTGGATAATGGAGAAAGGCAGGGAGTTTCAGAAAAACATCTACTTCTGCTTCATTGACTATTCTAAAGCCTTTGACTGTGTGGATCATAATAAATTGTGGCAAGTTCTTGGTGGGATGGGCATACCAAGCCACCTTGTCTCTCTCCTGAGGAATCTGTACAAGGACCAAGTAGCAACAGTCAGGACTGACCACGGAACAACAGACTGGTTCAAGATTGGGAAAGGCGTACGGCAAGGCTGCATCCTCTCACCCAACCTTTTTAACTTGTATGCAGAACACATCATGCGATGTGCGGGGCTTGATGAATGCAAAGCTGGGGTGAAAATTGCTGGAAGAAACATTAACAACCTCAGATATGCAGATGACACCACTCTGATGGCCGAAAGCGAGGAGGAGCTGAGGAGCCTTCTAATCAAGGTGAAAGAAGAAAGCGCAAAAGCCGGGTTGCAGCTAAACGTCAAAAAAACCAAGATTATGGCAACAAGAATGATTGACAACTGGAAAATAGAGGGAGAAACCGTGGAGGCCGTGACAGACTTTGTATTTCTAGGTGCAAAGATTACTGCAGATGCAGACTGTAGCCAGGAAATCAGAAGACGCTTACTTCTTGGGAGGAGAGCAATGTCCAGTCTCAATAAAATAGTGAAGAGTAGAGACATCAGACTGGCAACAAAGATCCGCCTAGTCAAAGCCATGGTATTCCCTGTAGTCACCTACGGATGTGAGAGCTGGACCTTAGGGAAGGCTGAGCGAAGGAAGATCGATGCTTTTGAGCTGTGGTGTTGGAGGAAAGTGCTGAGAGTGCCTTGGACTGCGAGAAGATCCAACCAGTCCATCCTCCAGGAAACAAAGCCCGACTGCTCACTGGAGGGAAAGATACTAGAGACAAAGTTGAAGTACTTTGGCCACATCATGAGGAGACAGGAAAGCCTAGAGAAGACAATTATGCTGGGGAAAGTGGAAGGCAAAAGGAAGAGGGGCCGACCAAGGGCAAGATGGATGGATGGCATCCTTGAAGTGACTGGACTGACCTTGAGGGAGCTGGGGGTGGTAACGGCCAACAGGGAGCTCTGGCGTAGGCTGGTCCATGAGGTCACGAAGAGTCGGAGACGACTGAACGAATGAACAACAACAAAGATGCTTTACAGGAGCAGTAAATCTCATGATTGTGTTGGCTATTTTTAATAAATAATAATAATATTTGTTATTATTATTTGGAGAATGACTTACTGAAAAATAATAAAAATAATACCATATTAAATATACCAAAATCATTGAATGCTCTGCAGTGCAGTTTGAAGTTTCAGATCATTTGCAAATGAGTCAGTGTTGCTCATTCTAAAATTTCAGAACACTACCTCAATGGTAAGAACTATGTTCCTCTGTGTGTTTTTTATTTTGGGTGTGTGCATTGCTTACACAAATATTCAAAGACTATTAGTTCATGTAGACAGTAAGATCCAATTTTTGTCTGAAGGCTTATTCTTCAGTGTTTAAGCTGCCATTCCTGCAAAAATGGGAAAGAAATAGCTGTGCTTCTGAAAACAAAAAATACACCCAAGGATTTGTTTTCCAATTCGCGCTTGTCTTGAGAGGTATGAATCTTCCATTCTACTTTATATTTTTTTCCACAGAGACAACAACCACCTGTGTTATCATACAGTGTGGACTAAGTGCAGCTTTACTCCTGTGTATTTGCTCATACCTTTGGTTATGGCATGACCTGCATATGTTAGACTGAAAGTATGAGAGGGCTCTGTGTGAATAGAGTGTTACATCCCGCTGGGAGCTGTTATGTGACCAGGGTTTGAGTGTCAACAGAGCAATTTCTTACTGCCAACCTTATGTTTGGAAGTTAAGAGTTGCCAACCCAGCCAGCTAAAGCCTCCTGGTCTGTCACTATAGAGAAAGGAAGAATAAGGGTTTCTGCCTGACAATTTCAGAAGATGACAGCCTTTGCGCCTTCAGACTTGTGTAATAGACTCTAGATGTGATGTGAAATTTATTGATGGCTTTGAGACTCAAAATGTTGTGTTGAACAATGAGGGGAAAGATCACCACATTTTATTATTGTAGCAGTGTTGGACAGGAGTTTTCTTTTGTTTGGATAGGTCTAATTTTATGATCCGGTAAATTCAAAGTATCATAGGGATAACATGATATTCCCTCCTGGATTTAAAGGGCAAAAGGTGTTCTTTCCACTGACTCATTAAAGCCAACAGAGAATGTGTGCAGTAACCACAATGCTGTTTTCTTTTTTCATATCTGTCTAAGCTGTGAGTCCAGTCTGGACACGTTTGAAACAGTAAATCTGATGGTCTGCACTGTATGAAAAGACAGGAAAAAGCTTCATGTTGGGATTTAACTAGACATAAAGGGATTAATATTCAGCTCACTGACTGTGATACCTCTGTGATACTTTGAAGAAATTTGTGCAATGTATGAGAAAATATTGGTTAGTTGAACTTCTTCACTTTTTTAACCTCTGAGCAAAAATGCTTTGTGATCCCAAATCAGCTCATCAAATTGCAGCAACACTAAATACATAGTGAGAAGGGAATACTACCTATAATGTGAAAAAGTTGAAGTATTGTCAAATGAAGAAGACAGGGGAAAATAGATGAAATGGATTAACTGAAAAGCTAGGTCAAGTTTTTAAACATTGATACAGAAATTTCGGTGGTCTGAGTTCGCAACACAATATGGAGCACTAGTATTCTACTCAAAGCAACGTAAAATCTTTTAGGGTGCTGTGAGTTTTCCTAGCTTGTATGGCCATGTTCCAGAAGCATTCTCTACTGTCATTTTGCCCACATCTATGGCAGGAATCCTCAGAGGTTGTGAAAACTTCACAACCTCTGAGGATGCTTGCCGTAGATGTGGGTGTAACGACAGGAAAAAATGTTTCTGGAACATGGCCATTCAGCCCACAAACCTCACATCAACCCAGTGATTCTGGCCATGAAAGCCTTCGACAATACATAAAATCATTACTTGGGAGTATATCAGATAGAACGATGTTAAAGTGAAGCTGAGCCACATGGCTTTCAGCCAGCTGACTGAAATGAAGCCTATTGATTAGTTACACTGTCCAATGATTTTTTTCTTTGAAGGGCATTGAAAGATACTGTGTCATGATTTTATCTGTGATGACAATCTTAACAACTGTCCATTGTACCTTGAGCTCTTAATCATCCTCTCATTGATATAAGCACCAGTTAAATCAGATCTAACCACTGGAGCTTTTTTGTTTCTTTTCTATGTTAAAAATTCAGTGATGGCAGAAAGATACATTTTTCTGAATCAACAACTTTGTGTTAAATTTCTCTTCGTACCCTTAAATGTTGTTTTGCTTCCTAATACCAAGGAATAGATGATTTAATACAATAACAATTCATAAAACACTTGCTGACACTACATGAACACCAAAATTGCATAAAAAGCAAAACAAACAAGCTGAAAGCTTTGAACAAGAATGGTGATTACAATTTATTCTTTAAATGAGAGTATGATGAGGGGCAGGTTCTTCCTATTATTCAGATTTTTCCCTTTCAATTTAGATGTTTATGCTTGACAGTGTTTTAGCTGCTTTTAAAAGTACACCACTCACCAAACAGTTTTGTTAATGGAATATATTATAATTATTTTGGGTTTCAGTTTCCCACATCTCTTTGAAAAGCACTGTCTAGAGGCCTAATTAATGGAAATAGATGCCTATGGGATATTTTCTGATAGTGGTTAGGGCAGTAAAAATCTGTGCGGGATTGTTTTAGAAGTGAAAAGGTATGGCTGTTGCAGAATATCTCACTCCTTGTTGAACAATATTTGTACTTGAATGTTCTCTGCTTATGACTGGCTGCTGATGCAGATCTTGCCTTAAATAACTAGGCATCTTTAAAATGTATGCAGAACATTCATTTTGCATCAGTAAAGTTTTATTTACAAAGGGCCAATACAGTGTTCTTTGCTGCAAGGTCTAAGGCCCAATGGGGACTTCCAGTCACTTTCAGTGTGCTTTTCAATTCTTACTTACAATATCCCTCTTTTTAGTAACCTCTCATTCTCAATAGAATATATCTAGCCTTGCTTGTGTTTTGATTCCCCAGTCTAGGCTTCTGGAAAAGGGGAGCTAGAATATCTGTGGCCCTTTAGTTGTAAAGCTTCTGAGGGGCAGATGGAAAGAGAAGAATGGAAATACTTAGCCAGTCAGTTGTGGTAGTGGAGGGACCCCAGGTGATTGCATAGTTGACATGCATCACTTCATAGTAGTGTGCTGGAACGAGGTTTAGAGAGCCAAAGTCTCAGAATGATTATGATAAGCAAGGTTTTTGACGTCATTCTGCTAAACTCCCAGTTTTATCTGAGTTTACCTTCAATTTACACTGGAAATTCTCAACAACTAAGTTTTTTATGAACTATTTTTTGTCATAAATGGAAGTATTTTCTGGTCCCTTGGGTTTGAATTGGCAGAACATTTTATCTTTTTACAAAGATCAGTTCCTGCTAGAAAATCAAATTGATCCTCCCCCCCCCCCAAAAAAAAAAAAGGTATATATCTTAACAGGATTAAAGATAGTGGAGAATATCATGAAATCTTTAAGTGGGGTTTACAAGTCTGTTTTTCAACAAGATAAGTACAGCAGTGCTGCACAAAAAAAATTTGAACACCTTACATAAAATTGTAAATTAAGATGGAATTTTTAACTGATTAAATCATTATTATAACATTTATTCTTCACTATACATATATTACTTAGCCTTCAGATAGTCAAAATAGCTACCATTAAAAGGTATATACACTTTTGGAGACACCTTATTATTCAAATTCACATGTATGCATGTATGCATATGATCCTGAAGGTTTAGACTGGAGAGATTTTATAGGCAGATAATTTTGTGGACTTTGATTGAGAAATTTTGTACCATTGAGCTGAATACTTGATCTAGATGACAGGATTGGTAGAACAAAGGAAAGTCTCAAAAGGTGCCTACCTGGGGTCTCAGCATCAGGTAGTGGTTCCAGACTAGCTCCCATGTAGAAGAGTAGCATAAATCGCTTAACTACATGGATCCTTTGTCTAGGAGTGACTAGGGAGCAACTTTCCACCTAAAAATGTTGGTGGAATTGGCTGGTTTGAGGGCTTTCAAAATGGTCTTTCCAGGAATCATAGTCTTCCAGATGTTTTTGGCCTGCATGTCTTTTCCTGCCTTATTGCTGGCTATGCTGATTGCTAATGCGCATGATTTCCAGCCCTACTCTATCAGAACCTCTCTTATGACACTTTAATCTTTGTATGAGTAGTTCCTGAAAAACCTTCTTCATTAGTTCTTCATTAACCAATCACTTGTTCATAAAAGGAGATTTCATACTTATCTCATGGCTGTTGAAGAGTATTTAAGACTCTTTGATGACTAAACCCTATCAAAAGGTTTTTAGAAGTTAAATTATATACCACACTACCTGACTTTACATATGTTTCAGCTATCTCAAAACCATTCTAAGATATTAGAGATGTTAGACTTCACTGTGTTAGAGCCATGGCGAGTTATACTCAGCAAGGTTCATTCTTTCATGTATTACAGATTTATTTCTTGGCCTCAATTTCCCAAAAACTGAGGTTTGGCTTTCAAGGAAGTAATTGGATCATTTCATGCCATTACTTTAAAGCTGGTATTATGTTAGCTTTAAATTTTTGTTAACATTAGTGAGTTAGCTTAACTAAAGCATGCATATTCTAATATTTGTAGGCTGTGTGTCTTTGTGTGAGTCAGAAAAGACTACCAGTTTAAAATACGAGTTTTTGAAGAATGTCTGATTTAACAATGCATTTTTGTTCATTCAGTAACCAGGAAGTTGAATATACGTAAAAACCAGAATATAATGTACACAAACTGTGTAACAGCAGTTTGTTTTTCATCTTGCTATGTAAGAGTAATTGCCCTCTGCAAAAAAAGTGTTAGTTCTAGGTCCCACTGGGCCCCAAGAGTAGGTTTTATTTCCTTTTGTCAATTGCCTCTTGTAGTTCAAACTTTAATAATCAGCTAGTTGCTATGTTAATATAAATGCAAAATAAAACAAAAGATTTACTGAATTTCACTCCATTTTCCAATGTAGGATTGTTTACTACTTCTTAGACTTTTGTCAGACTGTTCCACTGGCAGATTTTCTGTCTCTGATGTACTTGAATAAATGTTTTATATCCTTTGGCAATTTGCTTTTCACATTTCTTTTTCACTTGCCTCATCAACAATTGACTGTTGTGCTCTGGGCCTGGACAAACAGAGAGAGCAGGCCAAGATTTTGTGAATTCACTCAGTCCTTCTTCTACTCCACCATCCAGCTCTTTAGGTAGTACACAGAGTTGTAGTTGAGAGTGAGGATATGAAGGAAGCCCCACTGATGAACAAAGGAACCTCTCTTATGACACTTGAATCTTTAAAGGTGTATTAATAGTTCCTGAAAAACCTTCTTCATTAGTTCTTCATTAAATATAGTGCTAAAACATATGAATGAATACAAACATAGAAAGGCTGGTGATTACAATAATTAATACTTGCTATAGAAAAACCTGAATTAGGTGAGTACTCCAGCTTAGGAGATTTCAGTGGTTTAACTTATGAAAACTCTTAACAGTGCTGTAGGATTCTCTTCCGTGTAGCCTGTCTAGGTCCATTTTATACATTTTATTTTTATTTGTGCTGGTTTATAAACTGAAGAGTCCAGCACCTCTGTCATTTTATCTATATATTTTATTGTGGCTAGCTTTCACACATTGTAAGAAGCACCTCTAGAGCAGCCTTTGCAGTATAAAAGGAGGATTGCTATGAAAATTGCTGTGAAATGATTGTATACTAGAGAAATGAAACCACTCACCCTGATGAAATGGAGAGAGCAGGCCATGTCCTTTTTTGTTCATCACATAAGTTGCTGTGAAAAGGCAACCATTTCCCCAGTTCTTTTCCAGTGAAAACAACAACAACCCTAAAACACTTGGAGGAAGACTTGGAGGAAAATGTGCAGCTTCTCTTTCAGCCTTCAACCATAAGTATGTTTTTGTGGAATTTACTTTAGTAGTTTTGGTTGTTGTGTGACTTCAAGTTGTTTCTGCCTTATGGCAACTCAAAGGCAAATCCATCACAGAGGTTTTTTTGTTTTTTTGTTTTTCAACAGTTTGTTCAGAGCAGGCTTGTCTTTGCCTTCTTCTGAGGCTGAGGGAGTGTGACTTGCTCAAGGTCATTTAATTGCTTTAGATGGGTGAACAGAGGTTCAAACCCTAGTCTCCAGAGTCATAGTCAAATGCTCAAACCACTAAACTACACTGACTCTTTTTAATTGTAGCCATGGTTTAATCTATTTACATGCAAATCATTCAATTTAGGGAACAGCCAGAATTCAGAATTGTTATTCAGGGAAGTTTAATTAATGTTGCAATTCTGTATGCACAGCACTTGTCTTGAAATGCAGAGCTCTGAATAGGATGTGCAATATTTTGAATTTCTTTTTCATATTAGGTTCAGTTTGAAATGAAGTCCAATTAAGAAATTGGTCAATGAATGACCAATTTTTAAAGCTTTAAGGCTTCTAGGTGTTTTTGAGCTAGATCTAGGGCTTGAATGGCCATACTGAGAACAGACCCATTTGAAAACATGGTATTTAGGTCAGGCATGGCTTTATTTCAGTGGCAGAGATTCCAATCCACTATTTTAATATAAACCATTATTAATAGAATCAGTGTTGTCATAAAGTGCCTTATTTATTTTGGGAATAGAACTTTCATCTTTTATTTAGTCATAGTTTGTGCTCTTTCTCTCTCTCTATATAGGTTTTTTTTAATTGGTATGTGAATGGACTCTTAACACTTGTTACCAAGAGACACATATTTTAAAATAATGTCTATTTTCATTAGCTCAAGTAATATTTCCCATGTTTAAAGCAGATAGATTGAACCTTAAGTCTTAGCTTTCTCCAAAGAGTCTTATATAACTCTGTTCTAACCTTCATGCCAACCATGAAATTTACAGTTTATTTATTTATTTACAGTTCTTATATTCCGCCCTTCTCACCCCGCAGGGGAATCAGGGCGGATTACAGTCAACACATATATGGCAAACATTCAATGCCAGTTTTGACAAACAACGTTTAACACACAAATACACCAAGGCTATTTAACTTTTTTCTGGCCGCCAGGGGAGCTACTGCTTTTCATCGTCCATCAGCGACACCGATGAAGTTCTTCCGCATTCCACATTCCCCGGAGTCTTTTTTTCTTTATGGCCTCATAAATTAGTTAAATTTAGCCTCCCACACAAGGTGGTGCCTTATTTTTCTACTTGACAGATGCAACTGTCTTTCGGGTTGCAAAGGTCGACAACGGGCTACACAATGGCTGGACACCCACTCCAGCCCGGGCTGGCTTCGAACTCATGACCTTTTGGTCAGAGTGATCTTAATGCAGCTGACACTCAGCCAGCTGCGCCACACTCAGCCAGCTGCGGGATTCCCGGTGCGGGATTGAAAGAAATAAGGTTGCAATTATATATTTTTCTTTTTACTGAATCAAGAAGTTGGTGAAGGGAATGCTCGGCCTTTTAAGTTCTCACTTTCTGTTTGTTCTCTTTAAATCTATATAAATAAAGATGTAATGTTAGTTTGTGGAATTAACATAACTCAAAAACCACTGGATGAATTGACACCAAATTTGGACACAATACACCTATCAGGCCAACAAGTGACCATCACTAATAAAAATGCTAAAAAAATCACAGTGGAAGATACTTAAAAAGCAAAAAAGTAAAAAAAATATTACAATGTATGTGCAAAACCACATATATACACACATACACACACACACAAAACACACATACACAGACAGGGCCACGGCAGTGCATGGTGGGGGATGGCTAGTATTATATAAAAGAATGGGCAAGGCAGTTCTACAAGCATTTTCCTTCATAATTAAGTCCAAATTATTTTGCCATGTAAAAAATATAGGGTACATGCAGAGTTCATAATGATATCCACACCTAATATCAAATAAGAAGAGAGATTGCTAATTGGGACTTGTAGTTTTGACTATGTGTTGTGCAAGATTTTTTCCCCAACTGGTTTTTAAACTGTTTCTGAATTAATTTAAAGTAGTGAGTCACTTTGACCAGGGACTACTCTCCTGCATTACTACCAAAAGGGTTACAAATCAGTTTTTGGTCAGCTTTAGATTTGGTTTGGTTAGTTGGGAGTGCTGATGTAGAAAATTGCATCAGTTCTAGTTTCTGATACAGAACATATGACATCCAGTAGTCGCCATCTGCTTGCCCACAGAAAACCATATTTAATAACCCTTGGCACTATAAGAGGATTTCACGAGACTAGTCGCTCTCATTGCAACGGTGTAGTAACAGTGAGGTCGCAGACTATATTTTAGTTCTTGAGGACTTCTGGTGGTCCATGGACCACAGGTTGGGAACCACTGATTTAAAGGTACAGCTATTCATAAGCAGCCTGGGGACAAGCTACTTGACGGATCACCTCTTCTGAGGTTTGCTTTTAAGGAATTCTGAAAGGAGCCCTGAAAATGAAATCTGGCAGATATTGATCAGGGAAAAGGCTTTTGAAAGATTGCTACTTTTTGTTTTGGATTGCTGTACCTCAGAGGAGGTCACCTAGTGCTCAGACTATATATGGTGGTTATAACTGTTACATGTCATGCAAAAATTACATTCAGATATTTATGCTTTTAGCTCTAGTCTGGTTTTTCTGATGCTTATTTTATTTGTAGTATAGTGAATTTTGATATTTGACTGTTAACTATCAGAAGAATCAGTAAGACCTAACTTTTTATTGTGCACCACCTGATTGAGTATTGTAGGAAAGTTTGTCAATAAATATAAATATCAATATACATCATAGATTAATCATAGCGGGGGTTTTTAAAAAAATTGAAAATGGATCCAAGGTAGGCTTCCATAACTAGAAGGAGTGCTGTCATTTAGATAACTCCCTAGACTGAGTAGGATGTTCCATCAGTGGAGACATTATTTTTCCTCTTCCCCAGACCTCTTGTTTAAGTGGGTTGTCTGAGATGCCGTAATAGTAAGGAAAAATCAATGGTCAGTCTCCATGCTGCCTCTCTCTCTCTTTCTCTCTCTCTCCCTCTCCCCCTCCCCCCACCCGCCCTCAATATTAAGGGGTATATGATGACAAAGAATGCTTTTGCCAGCCTGTAGATGTCTGAAGTCTCTCTCTTTTTTGTATATTTCATCATATTATTGAAGAGCATAAAGTGGCTAGATTTCCTCCTTTTTCCCTCTCCTTAAAGTAGACCAGTGATTCCTTTTAACTGAAGTTTATTTTTTCAGAACACAAGAAAGAATTGAACTCAGAAGCAGTCATTCTAATCATTATGCCTCCAATTTTGTTCCACGTAACATTGCTGAGTTCTTTATGTAAAG
Source organism: Anolis sagrei (assembly GCF_037176765.1). NCBI lineage: Eukaryota > Metazoa > Chordata > Lepidosauria > Squamata > Anolidae > Anolis > Anolis sagrei. Next base: position 95,053,785 of record NC_090023.1, read on the forward strand.
TGCTACACAAAGGGAAGTATGGGGTGTAGAGAAATGTTTATTATAAAGTGTTTATTATACTGTGTTTAAACTGTATTTATGTTTTACATTGGTTGCCATGGCCTAGCTGTGAGAGATAGGTTGCCATGGTGACAAGGCAGAAGAGGAGGTGGGCGGAGCTTAAGGAGAAAAAGGTTTGAAAGTGACAGTTAATTTTCAGTCAGGAGGATGAGACCCTGAGAGGAGGAGCAGAGTCAGATGGGACTCTGAGAAAGTAGTTTAGTCAGGAGGATGAGACCCTGAGAGGAGGAGCAGAGTCAGATAGGACTCTGGAAAAGTAGTTCAGTCAGGAGGAAGAGACCCTGAGAAGAGGGCAGAGTCAATTAGGGCTCTGTGGTGTGAAGCAGTGTAAATTCAGTTAGTTCTTAGTATTTGTGAATATTTCTTCAGCAAGGGAGCTGAAGGAGAAACCTCGTTAGATTGCTTGAGTTAAAAAGAATCTAACAGAGGGGGTTTTAGGATCGCCAGTAGTGGAAGACTGGAGATCAGTGGTTTGATCCGGTATAGGACAAACAGTGTGAATATTCACAACAAGGAACACTGAAATAATAAAGCACTTCACTGTAGAAGGAGTTTATAAGATTGTAACATCTAAAGCCTGAATGTATCTCAACCAAGCCATATTGTAACCATCAAGCATGTGCCAAGTTCAACATCTCAATATTGCAACAATTACGCTTTGTTAACAATAAACTTGTTCTCTTTGTTATTTTAAACCTGCCTCATCTCCATTGATTTTACGTTCGGTGCATTCCACTCTACCAAAGTTACCTCACAACCTAAATAGAGATTTTAATACCAGCGTCTCTATACAGTTAATGGTGGCATTAGGAGAATTTTTTTTTTTTTTTTTTTTTTTAGGAGAATTAATACTTCCTTACATTTTTGGTGGTCCCATTTGGTGGGATTAACGCACGTCTTTACATTTTTTTGGTGGCATTGATACTTCTTTGCAATTTTGGTGGCAGACGACGGGATTCGTGTAACAACTGATCGAGTACCTTAAGTTTAATTTAGGAATAAGTTGTGAGGTAAAAGTTGTTGAAAACATGGCTACCAGGCGGCAGAGAAAGCTGGCTGAGGAAAGAGAGGGAGACCAAGAAGAAAGTTCGGGCTCTGAGGCAGAGACAGAGCCAGTGCCTATGTCAGAAATGGCTCTTAAGTACAAACTAGAGATGAAACGATTGGAAATGGAGGCAAAAGAAAGACAAAGAGAGAGAGAGTTGGAGATGGAGAGAGAGGCGAAACAAAGAAAATTTGAGGAAAGACAAAGAGTGAGAGAATTTGAACGGGAGTTAGAATTGAAGAGAATGGAGTTTGAGCTAGAGAAACAAAGATTGGCTTTGTCTCAAACATCCAGTGATATCCAGGAAGGGAGATCTGGAGGAGATACCCCAGATTTGACAAAGAAATTCCCTAAATTTACCAAGGACGATGATCCAGAGAAATTTCTAATATCTTTTGAGAGATGTTGTCGGGATTTTGGGGTGGCTAAAGAAAAATGGATGACATACCTAAGGCCTCAGATAAGTGGGAAACTTTTGCAGATTTATGGACAGATGCCTGAGGAGTCTTATGGAGACTATGATCTGTTTAAGAAACAGATTCAACAAGAGTTTAGATTGACTCCTGAATATTACAGATTTAAGTTCAGGACATTAAAGAAAGATAAAACACAAAGTTTTGCTCAGGTGGCCTCTATATTTTCTCAACTGTTCGATAGTTGGATAAGGACGTCTGAGGTGGAAGATTACCAACAGCTGAGAGAACTTTTAAAGCTGGAACAGTTTTTTCAGTTAGTGCCTTATGATATTCGCTGGGTGATTCAAGATCGCAAGCCATCCACTATTGTAGAGGCAGCGGTTATGGCAGATCAAATAACAACCTTAAAAGAAGGATTCAAAAGGGAAGATCCGCCAAATGACAAAAGAACAAACAGGCAGCCATTTTATCCACAACAAACGCGCCCACAGCAAGAAAAGGGCTCTGACTTAGAAAACACCATCTATTGGAGGCAGAGTGTAACAAGACAAACTGCTCCTGAGGTAAAAAGACGGTGCTTTCAATGTGGAAAATTGGACCATATAAAATATCAATGTCCCCTGTTAAGGAAAGAGAAAACAACCCTCTTTGTGAATAAAATGAAAGAAACACCAAAGGCAGAACCAGATACTGTTTCAAAGGAGAGTTCAGGCTCAGAGCCTCAAGAGAAACAATGTTTGTTCATCTTGTCAGGCAGCCCATCTAAGGATTACTTAGAAACCATTTCTATTGATAACAAAGACAGGAAAGGACTTAGAGATACAGGCTCCGAAGTGTGTATAGTGCACCCCGAAATAATACCTCAGAAATTTCTGCAGCCAACCTCTGAAATAAGATTAAAAGGTTTAGGACCTGCGATACCAACAGCAGTAGTGACTTTGCCAATAGAATATGAAGGATGGAAGGGTATGTGGGATTTTGCAGTCAGTCCTGACATACCATACAAATGTTTAATTGGAAATGATTTTGCTAAGAAGATTGAAAGCTGGAGGATGGCGTGTGAGGAGAAAGAATGTAACAACGAAAGCCCTGAACAAAAAGCCATGTGTTTTGCCATACAACAGGATGGGGATGAGAGTCCGGAAACCAGCGCTACAGTTGCTGAGCTTGTTAAGAGGACGGGAGGAGTTGAAGAGATTCGGCAGGAACAAGGAGCCGATGTTTCTCTTAAACCTCTATTCGCTTTAGCTCAAAACCCCACAGTATCGGCAAAAGAACAGCCCTCCGAGTTTGTGTTAAAGAATGGTGTCTTATATAGAGAAACCAGAAGTGTGAACTCGACAGAAGGATCAATAACATGTAGTCAAATTGTAGTGCCTCAAAGTTTTAGAGAACAGCTGATGAGGGTGGCACACGAAAACCCTCAAGGTGGACATTTGGGTGTGAGGAAAACCACGAAGAGAATCACTAAGAACTTTTATTGGCCTGGCATGTTCCAGAGGATCAAAGAGTTTTGCCAGTCTTGTGACATCTGCCAGAGATTGAGTACTGGAAGGGATAAAGTTAAAGCTCCTATGATGCCTATGCCAATAATTGGAGAACCATTTTACAGAATAGGCATTGACATAGTGGGTCCTCTTTGTAAACCAAGCAGACGTGGTTACCGATACATTTTAACCATGATTGATTACGCCACAAGATATCCAGAGGCTGTAGCTCTGACTAACATCGAGACAACAACAATTGCAAATGCACTGTTATCCATTTGGGGAAGAACTGGTTATCCTAGAGAATTGGTTTCGGATTTGGGAACCCAGTTTACTTCCAGGCTTATGTCGAAATTGCTTGAGTTATGTGGAATCCGACACCTGACTTCAACAGCTTATCATCCACAGACAAATGGACTAGTTGAAAATATGAACAAGACTTTAGTCAAAATGATAAAGTCTTACAGTCAAGAGAAGCCATACGACTGGGACGTCAAATTGCAACAACTGTTATTCGCCTACAGGACCGTCCCTCATGACAGTACTGGCTACAGTCCATTTGAATTGCTATATGGAAGGAAAGCTCGTGGTCCGTTAGACCTGATAAGAGAATATTGGGAAGAAAGTCCAGAGACAGATCCAGTTCCAGTGTCGGAGTATTTAAAGGATCTTCAAGCAACAATGCAGCTAGCTAGAGACATTGCTCAAGAACATTTACTTGCGGCTCAACAGAGACAAAAAGACTATTATGATTCTACTGCTAAACCAAAGATCTTCAACATCGGAGATGAAGTTTTATTTTTATCTCCCAGCAAAACCAACAAACTTCAATTGGATTGGTCTGGACCCTGGAAGATCATCAGAAAGCACAGCCAGATAAACTATGATATTTTTGATGAACATTCCAATGTAGAAAGAAGAGTCCATGTAAACATGTTAAAGCCTTATGTTGTAAGGTCTGCGAATGTATGTTTTGTTGTTTCGGAAGAGGAATCCGGTCCCTTTTCTTTTTGGGAGGGTGATCGTGAACAGTACAAAAATTTAGATCGGGTAGATATGAACATAGAATTGTCCCAACCACAGAGAAGAGAGGTTGTGGAAATTTTAAGTAAAAAATGGCATTCTGATAAATGTAGTATGTCAACAAATGAAAATGGTTAGATAATGTGAAAGGTACGAATAACAAATTGTTAAGATGGAGTTTGTGTTTACAGGATTTTATATTTGAAATTAAACATGTTTCAGGTAAACGAAACATAGTTGCGGACGCCTTATCTAGGATTCCATAGGTTAAAGGTTTGTATGTATGTGTAATTGAAATGTATTTAACCATAATATGTTTCCCTTTCAGAATTGATGCATATGTATATATTGTTGAATAATATGTGGAATTATTTTTGCCATTCTAGGATTGAGAATGGTCCAAAAATAATTTTTCTGGGGGGGAAGGTGTAGAGAAATGTTTATTATAAAGTGTTTATTATACTGTGTTTAAACTGTATTTATGTTTTACATTGGTTGCCATGGCCTAGCTGTGAGAGATAGGTTGCCATGGTGACAAGGCAGAAGAGGAGGTGGGCGGAGCTTAAGGAGAAAAAGGTTTGAAAGTGACAGTTAATTTTCAGTCAGGAGGATGAGACCCTGAGAGGAGGAGCAGAGTCAGATGGGACTCTGAGAAAGTAGTTTAGTCAGGAGGATGAGACCCTGAGAGGAGGAGCAGAGTCAGATAGGACTCTGGAAAAGTAGTTCAGTCAGGAGGAAGAGACCCTGAGAAGAGGGCAGAGTCAGTTAGGGCTCTGTGGTGTGAAGCAGTGTAAATTCAGTTAGTTCTTAGTATTTGTGAATATTTCTTCAGCAAGGGAGCTGAAGGAGAAACCTCGTTAGATTGCTTGAGTTAAAAAGCAATGAGTCTTGAGTCTTTACATTTTTTTGGTGGCATTGATACGTCTTTGCAGGGGGTTTGTTTGTTTTCATCTTTGGGCTATCAGTCTTGGCAGCTTTCAGAGCCAAGTCACTTGAATTTGTGCTGACTGGGAAAAACATGATGTTATTTCATTACTGTGCTTTTGGGGCAGCAGTGATTACAGTGGCAACGTGCTTAACGCTTTCTCTGAATATCTCCTGTCCCTTACTTATAACTACTTCTGCTTTAGGGATTATCCTGTCATTATTATATGAGATTGACTTGTCCTCAGATTGAGACTGGCTGTACCTGAGTTCGAGTTAACAGCAGGATCTCCAAAGCTTTGATTTCGGAAATGCTAGGCAATCTGCCCAGAATGTTGAAGATTTGCCTTGTTGTTTAGACATCTTACTTTTTGTGGATAGGTTTATTTTTAAAAAAAATACTGTATATTCCAGTGCCTATGAAGCAGAAAGTTATCTAGAATCTGTGTATCATACTTCATTTTCAGTATTGTTCATCTTTATTGTCTAAAGCGAAGTCATCTGAACAAACTGACAAAGTTCTTAACCTTGATTTGTGCATACTTATGTGAACATTTATTTTTCCGAAAGAAGGGAATATATGTGAGTTGTTGGCAGACATCATGAGAATTTGCCATTTCCAAATAGCATCTCCTCTGCAGTATTAATGAGAAATTAGTTGGTCATTATGAGCCATAGGATAATAAAATATTGGGCTACATCTAATATGCATTTTACATGTGTTTGTTACTGATATGAAGTGATTACATGTTTCATAACATCATTTATGATCTTTCAAAACTTGATTTAGATATTTAAAGACAACATCAAACTAATAGAGAATTTGTGCATCTTAACTCATGATAGCTTGAAACATAGAGGGGGAAAGGCAGTATTTTGAAAAATAGGTTTCCTCCTGAGGGATATTGAACATCCTGCAAAAATGAAACTTCTTAGCACGTTAATTATGAAATTATACTCTTTTCTATGGCTAAATTTGCAACATATGTTGTTTTTATGTGTCATCAGGTAGACTTCGAACTTCTGGAGACCCTGTCCTAGGGTTTTCTTGGCAAATTTTGTTCAGATGAGGTTGCCATTGCTCTCTTCTTGAACTGAGAGAGCGTAGCTTTCTCATAGTCACCCAGTAGATTTCCTTGGCTGAGCAAAAATTCAAACTCTAGTCTTTTGGCATTACTAGACCAACACTCAAGCCACTATACCATATAAACTGTTAAGATTAACATATCAAGAATAGTTAACACGCAAAGCACAAGTAACTAAAGCATCATTTCTTAACTGCACTGTGAAATGTTACTAATCTTTTGCAGCTGACATCCCATCAGGCATGCTGTCAAAACTAGCTTCTTCCTTTCCCCATAGTTTTGTTGGAATGCTACCCTTTGTCTCTCTTTATAAGCTTTAAATATATATTTAAAAATCAGTAGTATTATTGGGAGAAAATGCAAACAATAATTACATTGGTAGTAGAACATAACAGAAATATTAGTGAATATAAATTCTCATATTGTAGTAAGCATAAATCAAATAAAATACATGTTAAAAACTGCAATTGAATTATTGGAATTGGTTTTTATCACTATGGTTAAAAGCAGTGGGTCTTACCCTATACCACTTCTGTGTCTTATGAATGGAAAGCATATACAGCTGGTTGAAAAAATGAATCAAAATTCGAAAAGATGAGATTGGTAGTTCTAATCTTGAGTAGGAAAAGGCAATGCATACGCACACAACTTTCTTTTGAGATCCTCAATGGGAGGACATTTTCATGGTTGTATTTGCTTGGGGATTTTTTGGAAATAAAGTCAAGAGAAGACTGAGTCCTTAGGTAAAAATATTATGTGCATGAATGTGGCCTGAGGAAATTTTACTTCTTCTTAAACCCTCTTCATTATAGGTTATAGAGTTGTAATGTAAATACAGCCAGATGTAAAAGTAGCGGAGCTCTTGGCAATTTTATGAACACTCTGGAACCTTTTGAAGAATTTTTAAAGTCTTGTTCAAAGGCTGGAAAAATGAATTACTTTATAGTTTAAATAGCATATGTAATGACATCTCTTGAGTAACAAATTTCCTTGTTCATTTGTCATTTTGGGTTGCAAGATAAAAATCATCACCCAGTTAAGGCATTGCTTTGCTTCCACATATATAGTTATAATTGTGAAAGGCAGACTTCAATTTACAATTGTATGTTGTAGTCCCAAAAAATATGCATAAAGCTATTAGCCCTCATGGGCATCACACCGATTTGTGTGATGGTGCATTGCTACTACCAAATATCGGGATTGGGTTAAAAGGGAATGATGATGGATTTTAAAAAGACAGAAAAATCTCTCAAATCTTGGATGGGATCATTTTTGCCTAATTAGGAAAGATTGGAGAAATACCTTGGCTCGACACTTTCAGATTTCAATCTTTATTTGTGAATGCAAAACTATTACTCCTGCTTTTGCATATCATGGTGTGTTTGCTGTAAAACTATAACATTTGGAAAACTATTTTATTCAGAAACAAAGCACATGAGGAAAGGGCTTAGTCCTTTAAGACCAGAGTTGTCTGATTTAATCTTTAGGTCTTCTCTGCCAAGCAACAATGTTTTTAGATGACAGTTTCTGGGGTTTGGGATCTGAAATTGGGATAGTTGTCCAATAAGTTGAGATTTTCTTCTGATACATGGCCACTAATGTGGGTTTGTTTTATTTCCTCAGATACTGAACGTCTTTACACAGTTGTGTACCAGGAAATCTGTCAACGGTATGGGAAAACCTATACCTGGGACGTGAAATCCTTAGCAATGGGTAAAAAAGCATTAGAGGGAGCAAAGATCATTCGAGATGCCCTGGATCTTCCATTAACAAAAGAAGAGCTACTGCATGAATGTCAAATTAAACAGGAGAAACTGTTTCCCACAGCTTCACTCATGCCAGGTTGGATTTCCTTTATTCGGATTTGTTCATATCAAATTAAATCTTAGTAGTGATAAGTAGCTCCAATCAAATAATAACTTCTTTTCCTTGGACTTTGTTTCTTTTTCATTGCTTTGAAGAAGATTGCCATTAAAATATCACTTAATAGTTTCCAACAATGGCAAAATAAACATGATGCACTTTGTTTCAAATTGGTTTGTCATTTTCTGCACAAGGAAAAAAATAATATGTGATGTTTCACATTTTGACAGCTGTAACTATGTACATGACTAGTTATAACACATTAGAACCTGCACTAAGATATTTCCACTGACCTCCAAAACCTCTGTCACTGCCATTGAGTGCCTTATCTTGTCTGATTCTTCTGGTCATATATGCCCAAATACAAAGTTCCTTTTTTCCAGAAAATCACACTCAGTTGTATGTTTAAGTTTGTCTCTACACAGTTTATCAGTGTTCTAGATATATATACAAGATCCTTCTGGCAATATTTCTGAAATCTGCAATGGGAGGGATGCCAGTCTTCAGTTTATTGACCCCTGCCCAAATTCTTTTATTGTTATTCTGCTGTGCATATAAACAAAACCAGCTTCTTACACCAAAGTATTTTTATTTATCATTTTATTAGTTTTGCGTACAACATACACAGTTGATTGTCAGTCTCAATCTTTCACATCTCCCGAATATTGCCCTCCTCCATAACTCCTGAATTGATTCATTATATAAAATTCCAACTATGCTTAGTTTTAAAACAGATAGTTATTTTAATGATCTTTACATAGAAAACAGTGGCATCTCTAGAGATGTACAGAAGATACAAACTGGACAGGATGACACCACTGCAGTGGGGTGACACCACAGTGACCGTATATAAAATTTCAGCTCAGCCATGGAAATCCTCTAAGTGACCTTGGACAAATTCGAGAAAGCTAATGGTAAACAAGTTTGAATAAATCTTACGAAGAAAGCCCTAGTATAGGATAGCTGTACATTAGAGTCAACATGAAGGCACATTACAACAACTCACTTCACTTGGAGATATAAAAAATAAATGGAGGGAAGAATAGTCACATAACATATGATATCATTAATGTCAATATAAATGTTATTAACAAGAGTCCTTTGTCCCACCCTGGTCTTTCCACAGATATATAAACCCATTTTCCTAGTTCCAACAGACCTCACTACCTCTGAGGATGCATGCCATAGATGCAGGCAAAACGTCAGGAGAGAATGCCTCTAGAACATGGCCATATAGCCCGAAACATGGCCATATAGCCATGAAAGCCTTCGAGAATACAATGTTATTAACAGCTGTGATTTCCATATAGCAGTATTAGTTACAACGTAACAAGAAATCAGAATATTGACTTCTTCCTAATTCACCACTACTCATGGCACATATGGCAGAATTAGGGCTATTCCTACTATAATAAAGTCTTGCTTATTCAACCTTCGCTCATCCAACGTTGTGTATTATCCAATGCAGGTTGCCTCCTGCCTGGATCCACAGCTGTTTTGATACATTGCGATGCTTCAGTGCAAAATTAGTAAATACAGTAATTACTACATAATGTTACCATGTATTGAACTGCTTTTTCTGTTGATTGTTTACAAAGTATAATGTTTTGCTACTTAAATTGTAAAATCATAACGTAATTTAACATTTAATAGGATTTTTCTTAATCCTTCCTTATTATCCAGCATTTTCACTTATCCAATGTTCTGCCAGCCCATTTATGTTGGATAAGCGAGACTCTACTGTATATGCTACGCATTGCTGCAGGCATTCATTCTCAAACTTGTGCCAAGATACATCAATTATGCTGATAAACTTTTTTTTTAAAAAAAGTATGTTCTCTATATAACCTGCTGTTTAGTGAAATCTAAATATAATGCAAAGTGAGGATTACTCTGAAATCTAAATGCAATCCTAACATGTTATAGTCAAGATATATATAAAGCCCAAATTAATTTCATATTTTGATTTGTTTCCAATCACAATGATGTCTCAGAATATATAAATATGCAAATACAAGTATTCTAAAATCTATAAAAATCCATAATTCAGAATATTTATGGTCCCAAACATTTTGGATAAAAGATATTCAGTCTGTACTGTGGTTTATGACATCTAACTAGAGCAGGGTTCCTCAAACCTTTTGAACAGAGGGCCAAGTCACAGCCCCTTAAACTGCTGAAGGGCCGGATTATAATTTGAAAAAAAAATAATGAATGAATTCCTATACACACTGTACATATCTTATTTGTAGTGCAAAAACACTTTAAAATAATACAATAATTTAAATGAAAAACAATTATAACAAATATAAACTTATTAGTATTTCAATGGGAAGTGTGGGCCTGCTTTTGGTTGATGACATAGGATTGTTGTTGTTGTGTGCTTTCAAGTCATTACAGGCTTAGGTTGACCCTGAGCGAGGGCCGGGTAAATGACCTTGAAGGGCCGTATCCGGCTCCCAGGCCTTAGTTTCAGGACCCCTGAACTAGAGGATGCATATAATCAATTATGAATATTTACAAGTCTCCATATCTTGCAAGACTATTTATTCTTGGCCTTGTGTTCTGGTCCAATCACTGTGAGCCCCCTGTGATTGTACTATTCTTTTACTTGACAACAAAGTGAAGCGTCTTATCATACAAAGACCTAAAACAGAAAGCCCAAAACCAATTCATTAATTTTACTATCACCCCATCTTATCTTTATGTAGATATGACTTCAATAAAAACCGTACGTGGGCTGTATGATCAAAGATTTTACATTATGCTCCTAGGTAAATAGGCTGTATGTAGTTGCAAATCAATATTTTCTAATTGATAAAGCAAATTATTAGTATACATGGTTTAATTCATTGATTTACATTGGTAAAATGTAAATTAATCCCTCATACTGTTAATCAGTCATCTCTTATCTGCAATATTTTTGCAGAAATAGCCTAGTTTTTCAAAATACATTAGGAATGAGATTAACTTTACAGAAGCTTCTGTTTAGAAAACAAAATTTTGGCCTTGGAAGGAGAACACAATGTTTTAAAAGCGATTTAAAGGCTACTTAATTTTTGATGCATGGACCTATGGGCCTTTGTTTTTTTCTCCACTGTTTTGCAAGCTCCTAGTTAAAAAGTTGGTAGAAATTTGTTAAACCACTGTTACAAATGTTATCAATTGAACACTTCCTTTCAAAATAGATATTGCTAGAGAAGAGACTTTAACATTGTGTAAAATTTGTATGTCCTAATTATGCTGTTCAAGAGGATGATATTTTCTTATGGCAAGAAGTTTTAGTGGGTTTCAGAGAACCCACTAAACTCCTTATTATAAGAAAAGAACCTTTCTAGTGTCCAAATGTGCAAGAAGTTATAAAGTTCCACAGCTTATATCTGGAAACATTATGTACCACAAATCTAATGGAAAATATTAAATCACCTTGGTCTTTCTTCCGTATAGAATTAATATATCTGCCATTTACTCTTCCACAGGTTCTCTGGAGCTCAGGGAGGGTCTGTCACTAGAAAAGAATGCCAAGCACCTTATCCACCTACAATTCTCAGGATTCCTTAGCATGGCACTGTTAAAATCTTGTTAAGATACTATAATTGTGTAGATCTGAATGAAATTACTTAAAGTTATTTGTCACAACTACCAAAAACAACCTCAGTTTTCGTGATAATGCTCTAATTGCTTTTAGCCCAGAGAGATGACTAGTAATTATAATTCCCGTTTTAAAAAAATGGGTGTGTGCTTTAAAATGAGAGTGCAAATGAAGAATAAATTGATGACGGAAAACAAAATAAATAATTTCTGACATCCCAGATTCAAGAGACTGGAAAGAGCAGGGAGCTGAAGCACCAATAAAACTCAAGGGAACCTGAGTTAAAGAACTACAAATTAATCATGCTTTTATTTTTCAAAACTGCCAAATAGAAAATGCTGAATTACTTCCTTTTTTAAAGTTTCTGTAGTCCCATGAGAAAAGCTCCTATCCTGTCAGTTGTTTTTTTTCCTTTCAAATACTGTATGTCTGTTTTCAGAGATCTTAATTTGACAAGTGTAATTAATCATTATTTAAAGTTGCTGAGGATTTTTTTAAACGTGAAACCTTTCAGTTTACTAAACTAGACTAAACTTAGTGAATATACATCAATCTCTTTCTTTTTTAATTAGCCACTTATTAGCCAACAATTTGTTGCTTTTTGATGAACTACTTTCCTATGAATTATTTTCTCCTTAAGCAGGAAGGCATCACTTCACAGTTCATATAGCTGTGCGTCTGGTAATCCTCTAGTGCTTCATTATTCCAAATTTTGAATTTTTCTTAGGGCAGCTAGGGATCCAGGTTATATTTTTTTAAAAAAATCATTTTCTTATAACTTGCGCACAGCATTTCAAACATATTCCTTTTTTCTTATAAGCCACTGAAATTTTTGAGCGGATGTCCTAGTATCTGAAATGTGTATTGTGCTGGACAGAAGGACTCTAACTTAGTGGTAGAGCACATACTTTGCAAATGTTCTAGCTTCTATCTTTAGCATTTCCAGGGCTAAAGACCCCCCCCCCCCAAACCAACTATTTGGAGAGCTTTTTATAGACCACAGAGTTGTTAGATGTACCAGTTCAATTCAACGTAAGGCCGCCTCCCTACATTGCTTTATTTATGTAGGTGTAAGGTATAGCAAAGGATAAAGAGATGGAGACAAGAAGACCACAGTTATGTGATAATTGTATTGTGTCAAATGATCACCAAGTGATTCTTGCCCATTACTATATATCATTTATAGAAATATGCAGATTTCTATAATTTTACAATGTTTATGTGTTTTAATTATGATGTAACCTGCCTTGAGCCAAGAGGAGAGGGGAGTAATAATAATAATAATAATAATAATAATAATAATAATAATGCTATTTGTGAGGCCTGAACGAGATGTTGAAAAGCATATGTGAGGGGGTTTGAATGGGATGGACATACTAGCCCTAAACTTCCACCCTCAATATATGTCATAAAAAATTGTATTTATTAAATGTATAGCCCACCTGGAGAGCAATAGCATTTTTCTTTATGTCTCTTTTCTATTTAAGGCTAATGTTTTTCACTCTTTAGTGCCTATCTGAGATAGTAATATAGGCAGAATTTTTTTAATTATACATCTTACGTACGTGTTCAATAAGAAAATGAGTTAGGATAGGAAAGGCAGAAGGAGGAAAAGAAATAAATGTGTGAAAAGAAAATAAGTTTGTGTGTGAATGGAAAGGAAGGACGGGAGAACAGAATCAGTAAATTTGCCACCTCTTTTTTCTCCCCTCAACATTGTATATTTTAATCGGTTCATATAATTTTGTGTCACAGGAGTTGAAAAACTAATCCGCCATTTACATCAACGGAACATACCCATAGCTGTTGCCACCAGCTCATCCCGAGTGACATTTGAAATGAAAACAAGTCGACACAAAGACTTCTTTAATTTATTTCATCATATTGTGTTGGGGGATGACCCTGAAGTGAAGAATGGCAAGCCACATCCTGATGTGTTTATAGTTTGTGCAAAAAGATTTAATCCACCACCACTTCCAGAAAAGGTAGGAATAGTAGTAATAGAAAATGTAGTGGTCTGTAATCCAGGTCATGTTTTGACCTTCATTTGTTATTTTGCTAACAGCAAGTTCCTCAAGAGCTTTGAAAACATTTTAAAGGGGGAAAATAAAGCAAGAGAAAATATTGCCAAAGGTTTTCTTTATGCATTATATATAATGGTTTGTAATGCAAATGCAAATTGATTTTCTGCACTCTACTGCAAAGAAACAGACAGGTTTTAATCATTTCCAGACTTTTTTTAATAACTGTGAATACTAAAAGTTTAGAAAATGATGGATTTTCTACCTGTGACATTTGGTATCGTGTATGCTTTCAAGTACAAATGACCTCTTTTAAATATTCAGAATATGATATTATCTAACCGTTCATGACATTTTTGTTTTTCATGTTGAATTTGAAGTAATTTTATTTGATTTATACTTTTTAAGTGTTGTAGCCAAGAAAGAATAAACATGTATGTCTCCAGGCCTCCGCAGTAAATTAGCAAAATTGTTAAAATCATTATCTTCATCATCATCAGCAGCAGCAACAACAGAGAACTTATTAATTGGGTATAATTGGGAATTTACTATTGCAATGGATCGTAAACCCCCTCCTTACAATTTTGGTCCTTTTCATTGAAGACTGTATTGGAGTATTTCTCTTAATACCTCAGCTGCTTCAGAACCCAATCCCTGATTTGGGACTGCAGAAACCCATTCCTGAATTACAGCCACATACTTTGCTTTAGTAAGAAATGTTCTCTCTTGCTGCATTTGTGTGTGTGTACATACACACACACACACACACGGATAAGTATAGAAATGTTAGTCAGGAAGTTGACCCCAAAAACCTGGGTCAACTTATCCATGAATCAATGTAAGTAATGTACCTTAATTCATTTTAAAAGGAACCTTCCCCTTCTCTGAGTTGAGTGGTGAAAGGCCAGACATCACCAAATTCCTAACTCTAGAGACATATAGTCTAGAGTTCCCTCTAGACTACATGTCATAGATTGCCTTTGAACTAATTCTCATTTTCTTAAAAGATGAGCAGGAAAACACATAACTGTTCCTACAGCCAATGTAACTCCTGGATCGGGACTAGCAGAGGAAATATGAAACTGTAAGCACAGTATGCACAGTTGGGTGTAAAAAATGGGCTGACAAAGAATGTGAGCAGGTGTGTGTGTCTTGCTATAAACAGTTCCGCTTGCTCATCTTCTCAGCTACCACAAGCTCACGGCTGTCTTTCACCCCTTGCATCTGTACAAAAATCATTGCACATTTTTCTTTTTCTCTTGCTTTCTGTTCACTGCTTAGTGGAAGTAATCAGATCTGTTTATTGTATACCTTGCAGTTACAGTTTCTTATCACTTTGAACATTAGAATCTTGGTGACTCAGAGAGCATCAGGCGTTTCAGATTCTCAAGCAGGAACTGATTTTTACATGCTGATTTATGCAGCCCCTTGAAGAGATTACACTGAACTGCTGAATGCAAGTTGCCATTAAACTGTGCAACAGTAAATAAGTGTGCTAATTTTCTAGTTCCGTACAAGTATTTTATTTAGATGTCTCAGTGTGTATGGTTTGCAAGCTGTGTGTAATGGGCTAATTTATACTGCCCTATTGCAACTCCCATTACTTGTATCCATTAAAACTTACTGCCAATTACATGTAGCTCTTTAAGCTCCCTTTGAAAGCTTGCTTTTTGTGTGGAATTGTTTTGCCTTTTGATTTCACACTAAAAGTCTACACTTACTACTTCCTAGGACACCAAATATTGTTAACATGTAAACATGATGCATGGGTCTGAAAGCAGAGGGTTTGCCTAGGTTATCACAGGAGAAGGTTGCCTTTTCCCATGTTAGCTCACAGGTCTCACCTCATTCATGAAATATTCATAAAATGTGTAAAATATTCATATTCATCTGTAAAATATGCAATTCACATATCCAATTTACAGATAAGAATCAAAATACTTAGGTTAAAATAACAAGCAAACTGGAATTATGGAATTCTCTTCTCAAACCAAAAGCAATGTGGGGTTGTTTTACATAAGCAGAAAAAATGGATTATAAGGAACCTTTTCACACTTTCTGCCTTTCCATCTCAAAGTCACCTCCTGAAGCGACAAGCCATTTTTAATAGGGGTTTACTGTATAAGCCTCGTGAGGCTTGGTGTTCTCTCAGCAAGATTTGCGAGATATCATCACATACATTTGAAATAGTCATTCCACATTCTGTGGGATCCTCCATATTGTTGCTGAATGTTGAATGCTACCTCACCCCCCCCCCCCCCAAAACTCCATAAAACAAAAGTGAAGAATGAGGGATTTCTTTCTCAAGGAAGAGGGAATGGGTTGCGAGTCCTGCTTTCATGGCCAAGGAGGCGTTCTTGCCTCTTCCTCTTGTCACTGCCTTCACCCTGAGTTTATTTATTTATTTATTTATAACATTTCTACCCCGCTTTTCTCAACCCCAGAGGGACTGAAAGGGTTTACACATAGGCAACTATTTGATGCCTTAAAACTATATACAGTTAAAATGAGCTTTTAAAGAATAATAATAAAATACATTAAAACAATTAAAACATTTAAAACAATACATTCACAATTGATCAAATAATCCACAAGTATAATCTGGGTCATTCCTATGGTCATTGCAATTCATTCCATATCTATCTATTACACAAATTCTCCAAAGGCTTGGTCAGAGTCACGTTTTTACTCTCTTTCAGAAGGTCACGAGGGAGCTCTGATCTAATATCCCTGGGGAGGGAATTCCAAAGTTGAGAGGCCACCACTGAGAAGGCCGTGTCTGTCATCCCCGCCAATTGTGCCTGTGAAGGAGGCGGGACCAAGTGAAGGGCCTCCCCAGATAATCTTAAACTCCAAGTTCATAATGATGGCAGGTTGCTTTCCTTGTTCTTCTCATGCACCTAAGTTTTATCCTTCAATATCCACAAGTCTCATAGCACAATCTGCAATTTGAGCCCCCAAACCTGCCCTCAAACTTATACATAAAGTCAATGTATACATGAGCATATATAGTAAACAGTGATACACTGAGGAAAGAATAATAACATGCATATTTGGGATGTTCCTTTTTTTGTTTGTACACAAGAAACTTGAAAAAAATATGAAGGAGAATAATAAATCATGATTTGTGGCCTTCTCACTCTCTACATGATATGAATGTAAAACAATACAGATATTGGTAAAAAGCATTATCTTTAGATTAGCAAGTCACTGTATTGTTTTATGGAGCTCATTGTACATATCATACTTTGAAAGCTGTGGGACAGTGGTGGGGGCAAGCTGAATTAGTGCTCCCTCTTTTCAAGGCCCAGGATGCTTTTGTGGATGTGAACAAGAATAAGTCTGGAATAGTTATATTTAATTTACTGGAATTCTTTCATAAAATGCTTTAGGATGTATATTGTGCTTTGGCTTGCAACAAATAAATCCTTTTCTTTAAAACAATTCAGAGCATTGATCTTCTCAGTAAAATTGAAGTTCCTTTTTTAATTGCCTTAGCCCTTGTCACAACTGTGCCTTACAAAAAGAACCACTAAAGCAAGGAAATGCTCTGTTAGCATTATTTTTTATTGTTCTATAATTTATTATTCGAGTGGAGCCTGCAGAAATCTTTGAATCCTCAATGTTTTTCATGTTTTGCTTCAACCTTTCTTTTAAAATCTTCTTCGTGGTCTCAAAATAATCTTCCTTTTAATGCTAGCCTGATGGTTTGGCTCCCATGTTTTCCCCTTACTGTACTTGCATATAATTGTTCAGTGATATGGCAAGGATATATTTATTATTATTAGTATATATTAATGTGCTTCATTTGGCTACAAGGCCACATACGCTGTACAGTTTATTAACATTGGCAAAGTATTTATTACATAAAGAGGGCAAAGTATCTTATCTAATACCAGGGCAGTAGACAGCAGCCATGAATTTAGTGCAATTATAAGGTGATTGTAAACTGCAATTTATAAACTACTGTTGGAGAGCCTAGGATTCAATTGTGCGAAATGCAAGGGATAAGGAAAGTCATACATAAATATTTTTCAGTCTTTATAAATTTCCGGGACAGCCTACCTTAGAATTCCTTATTTTCATTTCCTCAGTTGCAGTCTGATTCACCAATGATTCACACCTAATAATTCCAGAAGTGCCTCAGACTAAAGCCCCATCTACACTGTCCATTTAATGCATTTCAAAGCTTGTTTTAAATTGTGGCAGCTAGACAGCAAATTTCCATAAAAGTGTGCAAAAGAAAGCCCATAATGTGCACCACTGCTTTATAGTTTGTGTAATCACCATCAGGGCCTCAAACTGGTTCCAGGATTTCCTCTGCACAGTGAAACCACTTTCTTCAATACTGGTTTGAAACAGGATTAAATTGTCAGTGTAGATAGGGCCTATGACAAGATGAGCACAAGAAAATCATTCTGGAATTAATACCCACTCAGCAAAATCTTGGCTTGCACATCATTAGAAAGCATTGTGATATTGCTTGTTTGGTCTGGAGGAGAAATCAGAAAAAGAAAAATATAACTAAACTTAACATTTCATTTCTGTTTCTATGCCATCCCAGATTGGATGGTTTATAAACATAAACAAACAACTAACATGTAACAGGCGCAGGTTCGCAGCTTGGGTGTGATCCTGGATTCATCGTTGAGCCTGGATTCCCAGGTTTCAGCGGTGACCAGGGGAGCATTTGCACAGCTTCGGCTTGTGCGCCAGCTGCGCCCGTACCTTGGGAAGTCTGACTTGGCCACGGTGGTACACGCTCTGGTCACATCCCGTCTTGACTACTGCAACGCTCTCTACGTGGGGCTGCCCTTAAAGACGGCCCGGAAGCTTCAGCTCGTCCAGCGCGCGGCAGCCATGTTGTTAACAGGAGCAGGACGCAGGGAGCACACAACGCCCTTGTTGTTCCAGCTCCACTGGCTGCCGATTTGCTACCGGGCCCAATTTAAGGTGCTGGTGTTATCCTACAAAGCCCTAAACGGTTCCGGCCCAAAATACCTTACGGACCGCATCTCGGCCTACGAGCCCACGAGGACCTTGAGATCATCTGGGGAGGCCCTTCTCTCGATCCCGCCTGCCTCACAGGCACGTCTGGCGGGGACGAGAGAGAGGGCCTTCTCGGTGGTGGCCCCCCGGCTGTGGAACTCCCTCCCTGCTGACATCAGACAGGCGCCCTCCCTCATGGCCTTTCGTAAGGGCCTGAAGACGTGGCTCTTCGAGCAGGCTTTCAACTGAGTGCTATGTTACTGGAAATGACAACCAGAATGAATTTACGACTACGAGATTGATTATGATTCCATAATATGACGCAGCGGATTTTTAGTGTAATTTAAATGTTGTGTATTAGTGATGTTAGTTTGTTGTCCTGATTGCTTTGTAAAGTGTCTTTTTTGTATTGTACACCGCCACGAGTCGCCCTAGGGCTGAGAGCGGCGGTTAATAAATGCAATAAATAAATAAATAAATAAATAAACTCTCATCTCTTCATGAAGCCTCAATGTCTGTGTGAAAGCACAGTTAAACATCAATTATTCTATGGATTAGACCCCCCCCCCTCCCCAATTAGATACCATTTTCTATGCTTGTTACCACAGCATAACTCAAGTATTCATGATCTGATATATTTTACTTTAGAAAGCAAACATATCATGGGGTTTTCATGGCAAGATGTCTTCAGAGGGGGCTTGCTTTCAAGAAACAGTTGAAGACATGCCTTTGCTCACTGGCTTACAAGGAGGAGGAGAAGGAATTGGTAATATTTTAATTATACCTCTGATTAATAGCTACCATCCGTATCCATGCCTTGTTCGCCCCACCAGCTCGATTGATATCTTGAGCAATGATCAATCTATTTTCCCCCAAGGAACAGGGAAATTGATGCTTCTGTTCGATGGTTAATGTTTTGTCTTATGTCTGATATAACAGACTGCATTTTTAAAATTTTAATTTTAGTAGTTAAGTCATAATTCGTGTTTATACATTGGGTTGCTAAATTTCGTTGTTATGGGTGTATTGTTGTTGTATTTGGGCACTGAATGTTTGCATTTTATGTTTGGAATCTGCCCTGAGTCCCTCTGGGAAGATGTAAATTAAGTTGTTGTTATTATTATTACTATTATTTGTTTTTGCCTTCTTCTGATGTTGAGAGAGTGTGACTTACTCAAGGTCGCCCAGTGGGTATCCATGGTTGAGAGGAAATCAAACTCTGGTCTCCAGAGTCATAGTCCAGTGCTCAAACCACTCCTCCATTCTGGCACCTCAAATTAAACAATGTGTGTTTAAGCACTCATAATAAATGTCTAATGCATGGTTCAGTGGTCATTCTTCCTTGCTCATTAGAGCTATAAACTAAGAATGATACATAAAAAGAACCCAGATTTTCAGTCTCATCATTGAATTTCCGTATATACTCAAGTATAAGCCGACCCGAATATAAGCCAAGGCATCTAATTTTTCCACAATAAACTGGGAAAATGTATTGACTCAAGTATAAGCCGAGGGTGGGAAATGCAAAATAAAAATAGATACCAATAAAATTACATTAATTGAGACTTCAGTGTGTTAAATACTTTTGGATATTTACATAAAACTGTAATTTAAGATAAGACTGTCCAACTCCGATTAAACCATTATTCTCACCTTCTTCCATGTAAATGTGCTCACCTATCCTTCCCATAATAATGAAGAGAGTAAAATAATATATGTAATAATAATAATAAATAGAGAAAAATAATAAATGCAATAATAATAATAACAATAATAATAATGATAATAGAATAAAATAATAAAGGTAATAAAATACTAATAACAGAGTAAAATAATAAATAATCTCAACTCAAATATAAACCGAGGGGAGCTTTTTCAGCCGAAAAAGGGGGCTGAAAATCTAGGCTTATACTCAAGTATATACAGTAAATTAAAATATTCTACAAATGGAGGGGGCATTTTTTTTTGTTTTCTAAAGAAAAAATATATGGGCTTTTCCCCACAGCAGAATTGGTTGAATGTGTGCAAGGAATGAAATAGAATGTATTCCTTAGCTACCTTTTCTTATTCATAAATGACTTGGGAATATCCACATATAGATTTGCAGAACAAATTTTTTAAAACCCCTAAACTACTTCTCTCAGCCTCCGCTTCTTTTTTTCTAAAGTGAAGCAATTGGTGTGATGGATTCTTAGACCCACCATGCAAGACTTCTGTGTGATTTTTGGCTGTGCTTAAAGTGATTACTGGGAAAGTGCTTCCTGCTCAATGTCATTCCAAGGATGAAGAAATTCATCTGTGAAAGTTTTGTGCTTTAATAAAAAGATTGCTGGAACAAAACCTTGGAGTATTAGCTTTGTGTGCATATAAGCTATTGAGGACACAACAAGAAAGCATACCTGCAATTCAGTGCAATTGCTTTACATACATATCCAAAACTCTGAATGCTGCCCATGATGTTCAGTAATTTCCCATGATAGAAAGCCATTCTTAGTATATCATTTTAGACCATGAACAAATTGTTCAGACTCTTAAAAAACCCATCTTATACATATTAACTTGGAAAGAAGGGCCTTCTTTCTTATATAACCTAGGTATATTCAGGATTACTCTTTAATATGCCCTTCAAGTAAGCTTCTAAATTGATTTTGTTTCTAAATATATACTAAAAATACAATTCAACTCATTTTAACGCACACCTGTTGAACACTATTGTTCTATTATCAATTTTTACCTACTTTATTATCTTTTTTCTTATTTCAAACGGAGAAATGGGATTAAGTCCCTCAAAAGGCAAGGCCGAATGTTGTGTTTATAGGACAATACATGCACTAAACAATCTACAGTTGTGATAGCTGTAACATTTCCTTTTGCTTTGACAGGTTAATGCATTTAAGTTGAAGTTCTGAAATTACTGGAGATATTAAAAGCTTGGAGTCCGCAGTGGCACAGCGGGTTAAACCGCTGAGCTGCTGAACTTGCTGATCCAAAGGTCAGCAGTTCGAATACAGGTAGCAAGGTGAGTTCCTGCTGTTAGCCCCAGCTTCTGCCAACCTAGCAGTTCAAAAACATGCAATTGTGAGTAGATCAGTAGGTACCACTTCTCTAGGAAGGTAACGGCACTCCATGCAGTCATGCTGACCACATGATCTTGAAGGTGTCTACAGACAACATTGGCTCTTCAGCTTAAAAATGGAGATGAGTACCACCCCCCAGAGTCGAACATGACTAGACTTAATGCCAAGGGGAAACCTTTATCTTTTTATTAAAGGCTTACAGAGGTTAAACAAGAACAGCTACTCTTTCTTGTATTTAGCAATCATTTGGAATAAATTTATTTTTCAAGCCTTGCATTTTTAGTGCAAGTCCCAAATTAATTGATGTCTTCAAAATACCACAGCTCTTGAACACCTACTTATCACATAAAGAGCATGGCTGCTCAATAGCCAACCTTCCACTGCCATTATAAACTGCAGGAACAGTTGTGCTGTGAATGTAAGAAATGTAAATTTCCCAACCTTTTAAAACTTGACATTGCAGGCTCTAAAGGGTTTTTTTTTTTACTGTGTGCACACATATGTATGGGATGGACTTTTAGCGTATCTTAAGTGGAACAGAAAAGTAGACCAGGAATCTTTGTTAAAGTGGGTGGGTATAGTGTCAGTACTATAAAGTTTGGTCCTGGGGTGCTATTTGGAGAATTTTGTTGAGATACATAAACTCAGCATTTCCACAAGCAGCAAGCAGAATGAAAACAAAGAAAGTGAAATAGGTCATTCACCTGGGGTGTTGTTGAGAATAATCTGTTAAAACCTTTCTCATGGGAAAAATAACACCACAAGCTTATAACAATGTCTGACACATCATTGGTATGTTTTCAAGAAGATGGCTCAGCAAGATCACTTCTTGAAAACATGGCTCCTGTTCTTCGTGCATATAAATGTAATGCTAGCTTGTCTTTTCCCATTAGCTCAGTGTTCATATTTTTGGGTAGAGATATATACCTAAATGAGGTTAAATAAAGCCAGCATGCTGTATTGGTTTAAATGTTGGATTAGGAGTCTAGGGTTCAAATCCTTGCTTAATCATTTAAACCCATTAGGTGATCTCACTCACCCAACTTTAGAAAAAAGCAATTGTAACAGCTTCTGGTTAAATCTTGCCAAAAATTACACCAGATGGATAGGAAGCAAAGTAACCTCTGCTGGAGATTTGGCATGCACAAAAGGACATATTTTCATTTATGGTGGGAATGCCCTCAGCTGAAGAGTTTTTGGAACAATATATTTAAGGAAATAGGTAACACTATAGGATTAAACATTGCCCCGGATGCTAGGTTAGCATAACTAATGGATGCCACAAAGCTGAACTTGGAAATGAAAAAAAGAACTGGTAATTATTTTACTCACAGTGGTGAGACTTATAATCGCAAGAAATTGGAAGATAGTAACCAATCTCACACTGGAAGCATGATATGGGGAGGTATGGGACATTGCTTTAAATGATAAATATCAATAGAAATGAGGGTGTTCCGGGAAGAAATTAAAAGATCAGAATTTGATTCATATTGGTCAGATTTCATCAAATATATTTTAGAGAGTGATAAGGGAAAACAATGCAACCTTGTTAGTCAGGAAATTTTGAATATGACATTTGTTTACTGGTTGGCTCTTAAATGTATGGCAAAGGAAATTATACTTGTTCAGGCCCTGGTGGTGGAGTACTGTGTTTGTAAAATATTCATTGTTTTGTGTTCTGTTTACTCTGTAAGTTGTTAATGTGTGTGTGTGTTCCTTTGATAGTGTTGCCATAAACACATAACAACTTAAACAAAATAGTTTGTATCCCAATGTTTTTCATTCATCGCTTCAAATAACAAATAGATTTGCTGTATTTACATTTCTTGTGCTTGTTTAGGAGTATTTATGTTGTACCTCTTGAGTATCCCTTATTCAAATTGTTTGGGGTTAGAATAGAAATGTTTTAGATTTCAGATTTGGAATATTTGCATATATACAATGAGATATCTTGGAGATGGAATCCAAGTCCAAGCACAAATTTCATTTATGTTTCATATCTACCTTATACTTGTATCAATAATTTTGTGCATAAAGCAAAGTTTGTGTACCCTGAATCACCATAAAGCCAAGGGGGTCACTATCTTAGCCAATCATGGGGAGAATTTTGGAGCATTTTGGATTTCCAGATAACTTACATATCAGAAAGATTATATGTGTTTATGAGCATTTCTCTCAGTTACTGACAAATTCAGTAAAATGTGGTGGGAAAACATTTAGTTGTAAACAGAAAGATTTGTATAGGCAATGCAAAACAGGCACCATTTTAGAAGAGATCATTATTTCACTTCCTTGCAAATGCCAAACCTTTTAGTAAGCCATTCCTGCTTTTTTGAGTTATAGAGGAAAAGGTGTGAATTTAAGTTGCTTTCTAGGCATTGATCATTGGTATGAGTAAATTGCATGTGCATGAGTTGTTTAGTATTTTTTGGATTTAGTTTATTTATTATATTTAGAGGTGGGAGGCATAATGTATAAGGCATATAGGATTGGGCATTGGAGGAGATGGGAAATAGCTGGTACTCTCTCTGTATATTACATTTTTTTTCTTTTATTCATATTTTGCCTGTGGTGGAAGCACCTCATGCATCTAAAAGTTCTAAAAAGTGGTGTGAAATGCTTTAAAGCAGGACATATTTTAATACTATTATTTAGTGTGAGATTATACATTTGGTTCCACCCGAGGAAATCTCTCTCTCAGGTGACATTTCAGTGCAGAATATGGGACCATAGATTCTTATAAATTTATATGATGGAGACAGAAATACAGGACATTTTGAGTTAGTATTCAAGAAATGCTAGTCCTGTGGTTATATATTTCCCTGCCTGGTGGTATACTTAAAAGAATGTATCATTATAGGACAATGCCACCTTGTGGTGATTATGTCCATTAAAAATATTATTCTTGGCAATTTCTGCATAAATTCAGTAGTTGGTGCCTATGGAAGAACTCTTGTCTTGATATAAGAAGAAATAAATGTTGTCATTGTGATAAAGGTACCTGATGAGAGCTTTGTGTCAATTGGATTTTACTGTTGTATGTAAATTGCATAGTGAGGCTAACATAGTATAACCAATTATGTCTGCTGAAAGAAGACTCATTGGTCCAATGGAAGGATCTCTGAAACAAAAAGAGGGGAGGGGATTTATAGTAAGCGTGTGGAAATCTGTTCTGTTTTTGTTCTGTTTTTGTTTCAAATTTCGGATGCCCCGTTCTGTTTTCAAGAAGATTCCGGGGAAATTAAAAGGGGTCTGCTCAGATTCATAATTCAGAACCGTGAGTTCCGTTTCCATTTTGGGATGAATCTTCCCAAAAACAGAACTGGGGGAGGGACAACGAGGGGGAGACACACATAAAAACAGAACAGATTCTGTGCTGTTTCACACACCCCTAATTTATAGTTCTTCTATTAAATACTTACCATGCTGTTCCAAATGGCTCCCCGGTTTTCAGCAAGAAGAAGCAAAGAGGTCTGGAGAGAGAACTATTAATCAGTGAAAATGCCACTAATTTATAGTTCTCACTCCAGCCCTTCTTGCTTCCAGAAGCACACATGAAGACATAAAATACTGGAAAATTGGGAGATCTGAAACATTTTTTTGATATCTGGAGGAATTGGAATATTTTTCAAAGAATAATGAATAAAATAGGCCCTCCCCATACTTTTGTTTAAGAAAGCATATGTAACAGACCATTATAATCTTACCACATAAAGAATTTCACCCGATTGTTCATTCGTTCAGTCGTCTCCGACTCTTCGTGACCTCATGGACCAGTCCACGCCAGAGCTCCCTGTCGGCCGTCACCACCTCCAGCTCCTTCAAGGTCAGTCCAGTCACTTCAAGGATGCCATCCATCCATCTTGCCCTTGGTCGCCCCCTCTTCCTTTTGCCTTCCACTTTCCCCAGCATAATTGTCTTCTCTAGGCTTTCCTGTCTCCTCATGATGTGGCCAAAGTACTTCAACTTTGTCTCTTTGTCTTCACCTGATTACAATTCTTAATCTCAATTTTATTCTTATAGTTCTTTTTATGTGACTGCTTGCTGTATGTCTGCTTACACAAAACTAAGGAATTTACGGTTCTGACCTTTGTAGCTCTACTTGTATAAAAAAGGGGGGGGGGGGACCTAAATTACATTTTAAATTGTTTTCTGAATAAGTACTATAATAATTTTATACCAAAGTAAATACTGCATTTTATATTCCTAAACTGACAAGTTGGCTTTCAGTCTGTAAATCGTACTCATACTGTAGTTTTTTCAAGATGTCTGTTAACACTGTTACCATTAGGAGAAGAAAACAGTTTTCTCCACGGCTTTAAATTTTTCAGAACATTTTACATCTCTAAACCCATTCCTCAAAAGCCATTGATGCGACAGTCTCCTCTTGGTGCTGAAGGCACAATGGGTACTTATCATCCTGTACGCTTAAGAAATTCATAGCAGGATCAGAGCATAAGGTCTACTCCACTGTTGTTTTGACCTTCTTGAGTACAGAGTGTGTGCAGTCTAATCCAAATATGAGGACTTGCTATAGTACATACAAGAAGGTATAGAATTCAAAGACATAGCCAGTTAGTCTGTATCAGTATACAAAGGGATTTTGAAGGACCTTTGAAACAGAGAGAAAGAAGCTGATAGAATAAGCTTTACTTCTCATACTACGTTCTCATTCATATCCATAAAAGTCTGTTCATAGACACTTCGGTCCATGCTTCTGATGAAGTAGACTTAAGCTTATGAGAGCTTATGCTACCGGCTTCTCTCCAATAGTGCCAAAGGTGCCACAACATCTCTTTGCATGGTGATTGGCATGTGTGCAATTCATAACACTATATCCTATACACATCTTCTTGAATAAAATATGTTTTTTCCAACATATTGGAAAAATATGTTTATGAATAATGAAAATTACACTGTTTGAGATCTGGTTGCATTTTAATTGTAATAACATTTAAAAATATCAAAACCCCCCTCATCCCAAAAATACCCTCAGGAACTTCAACATACCAGAAATTGGCCACTAACCTCACCTCATTTGCCATAGTGGATCACTAAAATATCACTATTTAGTAAGTTTTCATGTTCACAAGATCTCTTCTTCAGGATTTCAGTGATACACATTTTGAGGAATTGGAAATGGAGTGTGAAGTACAGAAATCTAGCCGAATATATTGACCATTGTCTGTAGGCAGACCTACTCTAATCACTTGAATATAACACTTGCCTTTTTGGCTAAATCACCTTATCAAAATTAGGGTGTGCATTAGATTCTCATAATAGGGTAATGTTAGTGCTGAGACAAAGCAATAGGGGAATCTGCTTCAAGGGCACCTGGAGCTTCTCTATGAGCGATGTTATGTGTAATGTAATTGTCATAGCTCAATGCTATGCAATCCTGGAATTTGTAGTTTTATGGGTGCATTAGCATTCTTTGGCAGAGGAGTCTCAAGGCCTTGCAAAAATACAGCCTCCATAGCATTGAACCAAGGCAATTTAAGTGGATTCATTCTAAAACATAGATGCACCCAAGGTTTCTTTTCCATTGCCTAAAGCTGTGGTGTTCCAACACAATTATTGGGTTGTTTTTTTTAAGGAATTCTAAGAAGGAAGCAATTGTAATGAGCATGTTACAAAGAGTACACATTTTACATTCACGGGCAAATACTTTCTTTGGTTTCAGGGTTTTGAAAATTGAGGCGTGCATTAGATTAAATGGTGCATTAGACTCGAGTAAATACGGATATTATAGAAATGAGAGTTTTAGGTTCTGCGATATTTAGCTGTAACCTCTAAAGTTTTCTCCATTGCTTTAGCTAACACACCAGGCTCCTGAAATAACTTACAGCACATTTAAAGGATTTGTGTGTGTGTGTCAAGAGGGACTTGAGAAACTGCAAGCCACTTCTGGTGTGAGCGAATTGGCCATTTGCAAGGACATTGCCCAGGGGACACCCGGTCTGTTTGATGTTTTACCATCCTTGTGGGAGGCTTCTCTCATTTTCCACATGGAGAGCTGGAGCTGACAGAGGGAGCTCAACCCGCTCTCCCTGGATTCGAACTGCTGATTGGCCAGCAGTCCTGCCGGCACAACCACTGGGGGCTCCATTTAAAGGTGATTGTTTAACAAAAGTAGTTGATTTGGTACATCAGACTTTAGTCTCACACCCTCTATTTTTTCTGCTATTCAATTCTGATTTTAACAACTTCATAGATGGCAAATGTATGTTATTGGAGTAAATTTACTGTAAAAATGGTAGCACAAAGCTTTTACTCCACTAAATTGCTATCACATAAATATATTTATTTGAAAATTTCAGAATGTGAAAACTTTCCCAAATTTCTGAAAATTTAATCTGCAATAAACTACAGAGTTAATAATTGTAAAAGGTATAATATCTGTACAATGTTATATGTAAAATTATTTTTATTTTTGAAGTCAGAATCTGAGCCAGTACAATTCTACTGATTCCAACTACACCCAGATTTGCTTTTGACTCCAGGACTCTGACTTCCCATTCCTGTACAAAAATCTATTTTTTTAAAGAAAAGAAATCATAAATTGATACTTCAACATCTTTCTTCATTGAGACCACAGGCTCTTTCTAATCCACAGTAGGATTTTGTTTTCTTCTTGGAGTGCAGCCAGGTTCACTTTTTCTTAGAAGCAAACATTAGTGTTCTTCACCTATAATCAAGGATTTTGCCCTTTGTTGTTGTCACAATATTTTTCCTTTCCTCCCGAAAGGTCTAGTAGTCAATAGATGGTGTGATTGGGGATGCTTTGTCATCCTGACATACTTGAAGCTGGTAAGTTTCCCCAGGAGATCTTATTTTCTAGCTCTAAATAGCAACCGTCAAAGTTAACAACAAGGAGTTGCTTAAAATTCCATTGAATTGCATTTTTAGTAGCTGGATTCACATAGAACATTAAACCATGGTTTCATTTTACAGGTACACATGCCATCCTTTCCCAGAATTGTCATGTGATAAAGGAGTTCCAGAAGACTGTGCCTCGATTTTATGCTAGTTTTAATTATTGATGTCAAAATTATACTTGGCTTCTATCATTAGAAACTAACTATGTTTTCAAGCCATTGTGGAACTATCTTGTTTTCATCAACAATCATTAAGATTTCAAAGTGAGTTATGATTTGGATGCAATGCTGAGTGCTAACTTAAAAGGATAGATGAAAACTCCTGATTTTCTTGTCACAGAAACACTAAAATTGGGAAAAGGAAGCTACTCAGTGTTACCTGCAGACTGTTTATACTCTGCCTGTATCTATGGTTTCTTCTTTTTGTTCTAATATTTAAAAGAAAAGTATCTTCTGCTTCTGTTATGGTGAAAATGGCAGCCATATCAAACAGTAAGCAAGTTAGAGTTCCGAGCTTGTCATAACCTGTGCTCTGTTTCAAATATATTGTGTTGGAAATTTAGACTTAGTCATACTTAGTGTAGAGAGCTTGGTATCAATGCAATATCGATTTCAGTGGGCCAGCTGCACATATGAATCTAGCTGTGTTTGACATTTCCTTTATTTGATTTCACTGGTAACATATGAAGCTGTGACTCATGTCTTATTTGCTTGGGTTCTACCATCTGAGCATCAGCCATTGGCTTAACTCTTATCCAGATAGATTGGAAAAATAAACCAGAGTGAATGATTTCTGTGATGTTTTTGTTCTCAATATAATGTTCCATGTCCCCAGAGGTATTTGTAGCTGTAGAATTAAGGGTATTAGCCAGTAACACCCAGAAACATAAAATGAGATGAAACATTTGTTTTGGGTAGCTATCAGCCTTTTTTTCTAAATAAAGTATAAATGACATTCTGGGTTGTTGTAGGTTTTTCCAGGCTATATGGCCATGTTCTAGAGGCATTTTCTCCTGACGTTTCGCCTGCATCTATGGCAAGCATCCTCAGAGGTAGTAAGGTCTGTTGGAAGTAGGAAAATGGGTTTATATATCTGTGGAATGACCAGGGTGGGACAAAGGGCTTTTGTCTGCTGGAGCTAGGTGTGAATGCTTCAACTGACCGCCTTGATTAGCATTTAATGGCTTGGAAGTGCCTGGGGGGAATCTTTTGTTGAGTGTGATTTGATGTGCCTGATTGTTTACTCTCTGTTGTTTTGCTGTTTTAATTTTTGAGTTTTTTAATACTGGTAGCCAGATTCTGTTCATTTTCATGGTTTCTTCCTTTCTTCTTTGTAGTCTCTGTGCCTCACATAGTTGGATCTTGTGCCTGCATGGATCCCTCCAGGAAGTGTTCCAGAAATGTTTAGCTTTTGGTGGGAACCCTGTACCATTTAGCACTATTATAAATAGTGTCAAAACTACTGTCCTCAGTTCCTTTTTGTCCATCATGTAATTTGTTTCAGATATTCAGTGGCAAGTAGCTCTTAAAACTCCTTTTGATTCTTCTTCACTATTTCTTTTTAGTCTTTTGTCTATATTCCAATATAAAAAGTAGTAGTTCAGTGTTCCAGTGGCAGATCCCCCTTCTCCTCTCCCCAATTTATTCCCAACCCTGTTGATGTTTGCGTTAGATTTTAGGTTTCCAGTAACCTGTTAAAGAATTGTAGCTCCTGGGATGAAACATATTCCAATACTAATGACCACCCAGAGACTTTTTTTTCTTTTTCTTTTGACAAATCAGGGACTGAAAACATACCTGTCATGGCTTTGTATACATTTGGGAACAGTCTTTGAAAGCTACCGATGTTCCCACTTTACTCTGCCTTTGCCTTTATTTGTTAGAAGTGGCTCCTTTCAATGCTTTTACATATTGAGTCTCCATATCTTCACTATGAACCTTGGACCTACATGCATTGTCATTTATGACCGGCTGTACCAACTCGGTGTTGTTGGGCAACTCCTTGGAAGAGAAGAGTGATGGAGCAGCAAATACAATACCTTAATTGCCTTAACCCTTTTCATTCCAGAATCATTGGCAATACTTCCTCCCATGACCCTCTTTGAGGACCTCTGACTTTAATTTATTTATTTAAAAGTTTTATATACCGACCTTCTCACCTCTTTTGAGGGACTCAGACCGGTTTCCAACCATAAAATCACATACAATCAGTAAAATAACATAATTCATATTACCATAACACATTAAAACAACAAGTATATTCAAAACTACACTGGTCAGTCGTCATACTAAAATTGATTATACATCATCATCTTCCATCCATATCTCAGGGGGTTGGCTCACTCATCAAATGCCTGTCTCCATAACCATGTCTTTACCTGTTTCCTGAATGTCAGGATAGAAGGGGCGGTTCTGATCTCCAGTGAAAGAGAGTTCTTATTCTTGATACAGAACTTTAATCTATACTTTCTTTGGATTTAGTTTTTCAAATACGTTGCTTCTGTGAGAGATGGTCAACCAGTTATCATTGAAACTGTAATGCATGCTGCTGACTGCTGACAATTAAATCCATCTTCAGAGCCTTATCCTCAGCTGTAGTTGTAGGTGTATGTTCTGAAGGAAGGTTATTTTTTTGTTGATAGAAGCTTCAGCAGGTAGCCCTGTTTCTACAGATGCACACGAATTACTCCTGCAAAATACTCCAAAAGCCATTCTAGGGGTTTTTTTTTTGAATTTCAACTTGTTTCATTTCATTTCCAGACATTAAACATATAATAC
Source organism: Anolis sagrei (assembly GCF_037176765.1). NCBI lineage: Eukaryota > Metazoa > Chordata > Lepidosauria > Squamata > Anolidae > Anolis > Anolis sagrei. The sequence continues at coordinate 95,085,023 of NC_090023.1, forward strand.
AGAAGTATATATGTTGTGGTATAGACCTAAGTAATGACTTCCTTCTCCTCCCCACCACTACACTGCAAAGGAACAGCAGTGTGAGGTCATTATTTCCCATCTCCATCTAGATGACAAGAAAATAATCCAGAAGCCTGTATAAACACACTCGCTATGAGAGTGTTCTCCAGTGAACTCTAACTTTACCATAATCCTAAATGTCTGACTGTGAAGCAACTCACTGCATTTTTTTCACTTTCTTGAACAGGACTCTCCACCATTTCAGTAAACATGATTTTACTGAAATCATGTAGCAGGATTTCAAATTACGGTTATCTTTCACTGACTATCTTTGAGCAGAGGGAAGCTTGTTTCTCATAAGTTTCACTGCATCATGCACGAGAAAACACCATTACATTGTATAGCACAAAAAAGTACTCCCATGGCAAAATTAAACAGATTTTTAAGACAGTTAATGTCCCATAAAAAATTGAAAAGTTGTACACTGTAAGTGGGAATTCATGAAGTATCAGTTCCTTAAAATGCAGGTGTAGTTCTCTGTGACTTGCAGCAAAATATGGCACTAAGTTACTAAAATGTCCATCCTGCCTGAATGTCACTTAATTTAGCCTGTATTTTCACAACTGCTTTTGCATTTATCCTTCACAGCATCTTTGCTATTATTCATTCATGCTACTTGTGGGAAATGCTTCCAGAGATCTCAGTTAGTAACTTCACCACATGTGACACTCAACATTACTTCTTCTTTTCATTTAATTCACAAGGTGACATGTTTCTTTTTGAAACTTCAAGTCCATGACAGAGAAGTGTAGTTGATGGTGGGGAAGTGTAATTGATTAGTAGTGCATTTTACTCTAGAAACAATATTTTCCTCTTAAGAATAGTCTTTCCTCTTAAGGATCAGATCCACAGATAAGTCCTTCCAAATCCCACACTGTTTGTAGCAATATCTGGGGCTGTCTTGCAAAACTGCATGCCCTTATTTACTACTGGCTGGTTACTAATGTCTCTTTCTTGGGCAAGGAGCTTGAGGGAAAAGAGCAATCATTCCACCAATCAGTTGGAATTTTTTTTTCTTGGAGGTGAACAAACATTTTGTTTCTTCTCTTATGAAGGGTTGAGTGGTAGAGCAGCTTCCAGCCAAAAGTCAGATATTTTTAAGGAGGATACAAATAAGACACCAGTTCTTTTCCATTCTTTTCTTCCAGCATCTGGAATTCAGCTGCCTCCAGCTGTTTTGGTTCACCACATTGAAAAGTTTGATACAGCCCTTACATAAGAGCTGGAAAATCTATTCCCTGCCCATGTTGTAACTTGCCTTTGTATATATTTTAAGAAATTGTTGTCCTTGATAATAAAAGAAATGTACTTTGAGCCCCCCGTGAATGGCTAGCTGATTTAAAAGTGGTTATATAAAAAGCATAAAACAAACATACCTATAAAAGAGAATAAAAATGTCATAATCCCATGTAGAAGATTGAGACAAGCAGTTCACATCAATAAATAGACTTTGTAATAACGAGTACCCCATGTAATAAGAGTACCCCAAATGCTGAAAACAGAACATAATTATCATTTAAATGCTAGTAGGATAAACATATGAAATTTCCCGATTTCTGGCATTAGTATGTTATCAGGATAAGCTGAAACATATTTTAAAGTGAGTCAATATATCTACAGACAATCTCATGACTTATTTCTTTCCACTTTAGATGCCAGCCCTCAGTTCTTCAAGGCCAATGTCTTCTTGTGCCATAAAACTGTACATACATAAAATGAAATACCATAGTTTGGTGTAGTTAAAAAAAGTCATTTTGATGAATCCATTTCAAGGATAAGGAGATAAAATTTTAGAGGGTTATAACTTCCTGTGTGCACATAACTTTATGTACTTCTTAAACAATATTTCTTTCTGTGTAATAGTTCTAATTATACCTACAAGGTTTGGCATGTCAGACATAAAAGCTGACCTACTTAGCAGTCAACATTTTTTTCCAACTTGTTATTTTTGCATCTCTCAAAAATATTAATACATATTTATGCTAATATTATTTGATCCAAAGATAGAAATGTTCACTTTTGACAGCTAATGTGCTTGTACTTTTTTATTGTTTTTAATTTTAAAGAATGCAACAGAATGATGGTTCCCTCAATATGTGTTTGTGGTGGATTTACTGTGCTAACACAAACATTCACACAAACATGCATCTATGAAATTGTGTTTAATGTTTCTCCTACAAATCGCATGTGTGAACTGGGTTTTTAAAGCCCTGAGCAGTATCTAGGTGTGATATCAATACATGCTGCACATAAATGTATAAAAATGGTTCTGGGGAAAAGTAAACATTTCTCAAGCACAGAAAAGAGTAAACAAAGGCATGAGGGATTTTTGTCATCTTCAAGCATCAAACTGTAATGCCCCACAACTTAAGACACAGATTAATAGGTAACATAGGCTGCTGTCCCAAACAATCAAGCTTCAAGACCTTGTGGACATATGGAAGCCAGTGCTTGGTTCTTCAGACCTTATATCAACACTTTACAAATGGATTGTACAGAGAAAAAAGGCTCCAGGAAGAGCAGTCGTTCATTCTCTGTATTGATATTTCACAATAAACCTTAATTTACCTTGAGAGGAATGACAGTAGCGCTTCCTGAGAAGGAGTTTGAGACCTTTCTCTTTCATAGTGGACTACTAGTTTCCTGTTGAAAAAGCATAAGAACCATGATTGATCTCACCTGTGGTTTATTTGATTTATTATGCATCTGTAGCTTGCCTTTCTTCTTTATAGTCTCTGTGAAAGTCACATTTATGGTATTTCTTGTGTGTGGGCAGTGAGCTTTGGACTCCTCTAGACAGCTGAAAGTCTTCTGGCTGCAGCCCCACCCACCATCCCTCCCCAGGAGGCATATAACCAGTGGGAGAGGATATAGCTTCAGTTTCTGTGCTCTGCCGACATTACAGCAGCTTGGAATTTCTCAGCAACTTACCTTGTGCCTTCAAATTGTGAGATTACTCTGTGGGGTTTCTTTCTCATAATTATTTTGACTTGAACTAGTTTTTGGCTTTGGGTTTGTTTTCTGGTTTATTGAATTGTTTGAATAAGGCTATTTGAAATACCAAGAAGATACTAGAGGCCTTCCTGTCTCCTCCCAAAGACAGTCCTCATGGATAGTGTTGGCCATATGCCTGTCTTACCAACTTACTGGCAAGTACTTACCTGCACAGCCTAAGGGTCATTTCGCAAGTGCTGTTGTTGCATCAACTGCCTTTTTGAAGAACAGTCCACTGGAATAGGACCGGGCAGCCATTTGGTCTTCCTCATTTATTTATTTATTTCATACACTTTTATCCTGCCCTTCTCCCCCCAAGAGGGGACTCAGAGCGGCCTCACATAAGCACAGTACAATGCTATCACCATATAGATAAAAACAAATACATCAAGACATTAAAACAGTTCATTAAAACAATAAATTAGTCACACCAATTAAAACCAAATCCAAGTCAGGGGTTAAGTCAGTGTTGTCGTATCCAAGTCTTCTTTCCAATTGCCGCTGTCCCTGTCCACTAATCAAACACTTGGTCCCAAGGCCAAGTCTTCAATTTTCTTCTAAAGGACAGGAAGGAGGTGGCCAACCTGATGTATCTGGGGAGAGTATCTTTGTTATGCTTTACAAATGGTGTTATTTCAAAGAAACATAAGGCCTTTGGTAGAGCGATCCTTCTTTCTTCAGTGGCATGACTCCCACTATCCAAGACCAGTAGCTCATTAGTTTACCATAAGTGTGACCTTCACAGAGACCATGAAGAAGAAGGAAGGTTGCTTATGTGTAACCGTGTTTCTTCTTAGTGGTCATCTATGAAATTCGCACATCCTAACAGTTATAAAACTGATTACAGATATACAGAGGTGCAGAATCTTTGCAAAGTAGGATAATGCAGAAGTAGATAGAGTGCTGATGTTTGAAACAGGCACCTCCCACATCAAAAGCATGTGTTTGTCTAAAGAGGTACAATCCCTTCCTCTTTCCACCTCATTCCTGCTGGGATGTATTATAATTCTTTGTGACCTCTTTATTAGGATATGTCCCTATAGATACAGATTCTAAAGCAGAATCAATTAGAAAATTAATGTGCCTCATCAGCATCTGAGAAAGGCCAATTTAACCTTGAGCATAGTTTGAAAACCACTGATATCATTAACCAATGACTTAGAATTATATAACAATTTTGTCGGCACCTGGGACACACAATTTCTCACAGAATTCTTTGCATGTTGTCCTCCAAGGATTCCATCCAGCCATCCAGAAAAAATCAGAGTAACCTCTCATCTAAATATGACCTTCTCCTTCCTTCAGAGTCACATTGTGTCTATCCACCTGCCACTCACAGAAATACAGTTTTTCACTTGAATAGATGCTGAATAGATGCAAGAAAGTTATTGTTTCTTCTCTCCTCCCCTTGTTCCATTTCTGACTCCCTTCACTGCAGAGTGAGGTGGAAGAAAAATGCCTCAGAGGAATGCCTTCTGTGAATCGTACTGTATAAAAGCAAATAAACAAAAACACCTGCTGCCAGTTTTGGTGTCAAAATAGAGCTAGCTGTTTCGGAAACAATTGATATTGCCAAGTATTCTAATTAACGACTTGCTGAGATGCATTTAAAACATGCAAATGCAAGAGTTTTGACTTTTGCATCCATGACTTTCTTCAAATAGTCTTCACTTTTGTCCTTGCACCTGTGTTGCAAATGAGTTTGTTTACAGGGAATTTCTCCATTGCACCACCTCAGTGACTTCATGAGCTTTGTGATTTTTCCTATTTAAGAGATGGGGAGCCCCCAGTGGCAAAATGGGCTAAACCCTTGTGCCGGCAAGACTGCTGACCAAAAGGTCAGTGGTTTGAATCTGGGAGCTGGGTGAGCTCCCATCTGTCAGCTCCAGCTTCCCATACAGTGATATGAGAGAAGCCTCCCACAGGATGGTAAAACACCTGGGCATCCCCTTCTCAATGTCCTTGCAGACAGCAGGTCTCTCACACCAGAAACAGCTTGCAGTTTTTCAAGTCCCTCCTGACACACACAAAAATACACCAAGACCAAATGGTTAGGCTGCGCAGAATGGTCACATTCAAATGTCAGACCAGCCAAAGAATAATGACACCATAATTAATTTAAACTTTATGAGAATTCATTATAAGGCAGATGTTAGTTGAAGATGAACATGGCTAATGGATCAGATCTAAATGGCCTGCAGTAAATCTGTAGGTTTGTTTCTGTGCAATAAGATGTCAACAATCCCAGATATAGCCCTAAAAGAGAAAACTACTCCCAGGGTCAGTGAAAAAGTGCTGTTCATAATACAGGGTTAGTCAAAATGCATAGGCCAATCTGCCATTCAATTGAATAGCAGATTGGCCTATGCATTTTGACTAACCCTGTATATGGAAAATTACCCTAAGTAAGATATCTTTTGTACCAATAACAAGCCCCTTCTTCCATGTGGCCATTGAGAGGTATGCAAGAGATGCAATCAAATGTGTTGGCTAAAGGTATGTAAAGAAAACCACTTCAGAGGGTTTTTTTTCTTTCTGACAGCTCAAAAAAGACTCCCATCAATTCAATGTCTTAGAATCTATTCTTCAAAATTGGGATTCTTCCTTAATCCTCATCTTTTTTCTTTTTTTTTTGTTTAGCTCAAATTCTCATTGAACTATGCTTTATCAAGTGTGTCAGATTCTGCATCTTACTCACTTTCTCATCATTGGAGAAATATGAACATTACATTCTCTCCCACCATTTTCTTAATTTTAAAAATGCACATGACTAAAAATTTTATTTTTCAGAAATGCACAAAACATGTAAAATGGGAGAAGATGTATAAAAATATGTTCATATTTCCATGTGAGAAGAAAAACACGAAGCCTTGCAACCCGGTATTAAGCATCACACCAACAAACACTTTATTAGTTAACCAAAGACCTCTAATTAAAAAAAGTAAAATTGTTTAGAAAATATAGTAATTTAACCAACTTACAACAGCAGAAGAAAAGGCAGACCTTACACAAGTCACAAAAAAGGGTCAGTCCTTTTGTAATATAATAACAAGGGGAAGTAGGCAACCTAAGGCTAAACCAGCAAATTGCCCTGTGAACGCGATTAAAAGATAGCTCCTTTGAACTGAATTTTTCTGCAAATGTAAGGACCAGTGCTACATATTTGTATATGAAACCATGCTGTGCCCTTTGCTGAATTTGTACCGTATACCTGAATTTGCTTATTATTTTCAAAAACTCCATTTCATTGCTAGAATATATAATGATACGCTTCTTCTTATAGTAACTGAAACTTGTGTAGTTTTGCAAGACTGTTCTTGCACAGTGATCGAAACTGTTCAGAACACATAGACACGCGCCCCTCGGGAAACCAAAAAAGCGATGTTTTTGTTCTCTTAAAATCCTAACTCTTTATACAGTTAACACAGCAGGATATCCAAACTGCAAATATTGTTGCTATTTAAAATTCATTTATTCATTAGTACTTCAATAGGGCTGCTGTTAAGTGGGTCACTCAAACACATTTTCCCCGTTTTATAGTAGATATTCTGTACATCAAAAGCAGAAAATAAGAAAACTTGAATAAAATGAAAGCTTTATTATGGCACATTACCAAAATGATACACTTCTAATTTGCATCTATATCTATAAGAGACAAACTATTTTCAGCACATCTTGTTGGCATGTAGCTGTACATCTTTAAAGGCAAATCTCATCAACTATCATAACAACCAATGAAGCTTATATCAACACTTTTATAAACCACTATTTTTGTGATGATAGATGCAAGTGTCTACCCACTCTCTACCCCAGAATAAAGTTGTTTCTTTCTGCTGATATCTAATATAGTTTAATAAATATTGTTGGGCTAAGGCAGTCTGCTAGTGGTTTTTGAAAAATGAAAGATATCCTTACTGACTTAGGCGATTCCTCGTTGTCCAAGTAGGATAGTCTTCCAAGATCAGTGTACTGGTGGTGGGTCTGTAGGTGACTGGGGAGCCCTATTGTTGATCTGCATCTTCTTCCGCAGTGAGGGCATTGGTTTCCAGTTCTCAATGTCTATGCCAGAGTTTTTAAGGTTCACTTTGAGCCCATCTTTAAATTTCTTTTTCTGCTCACCAACATTCTATTTTCCATTCTTGAATTCAGAGTAGAGCAACTGCTTTGGGAGATGGAGGTCAGGCATCCGGACAATGTGGCCAGTCCAGCAGAGTTGATGGCGGAGGACCATCGCTGGTGGAGTTGTTGTGTCAGCTCAGGTCCTCCCTCTTTAAAGATTGCAGCAGGGATCCCATCAGGTCCGCTGGCTTTGTTTTTTTTTTTTGTTGGCTGATGGCATTGCTGACTTCTTCCAAACTAGGCAGTGTTGCAAGCTCATCCCTGGTTTGTTGTTGAGGGATTTGTGAGAGAACCTCTTCAGACACATTGGAGTTGTGATTCAGAAGGCTTTGGTAGTGTTCTTTCCAACGTAGTGCAATTGATTATTTTTTCCTTCAGAAGTCTGGTTCCATCTGAAAGATGTACATGTGTATGTTTACAGGTAATGAAAAACTGCCAGATTTAAAGAAAAAATGCATGGCTTTCATTTTTAAGAACGATTATTATAAAAAGATTCAACCAACACAGTTTGTGTAGCTTTAATTCTTTTTTAATATTGTATGCTCCATGACATAAAAGATTTAATTGATTTTTTTAAAAGTTCACATTTTAATGCATTTGCACTCTTTTTAATATGTCATGTTTTGGTATTAGTTGCCTTGAGTCCCCATATTGGGAGAAAGGTGGGATAAAAATAAAGTAAATAAATAATAATTAAGTATAATCTGGTTCGGATTTTTCTTTTTTAGACAGTTTAGTGAAGAATTGTTGACAGGCTCCATTTTCTACAAGGCTCTGCTGATTTCCCTGCCATGCTCTATTTATGTGTATGTGCATTTGGGCATTTATTTATTTATTTAATTCATTTATATTCTGTTCTTCTCACCCTGCAGGGGACTCAGAACGGCGTACATCATACACCTAGCGACAAACATTCAATGCCTCAATACTACAAACAATTAAAACATAACATAAAATCATTAAAACAGTAGACATAAAATACAATTTAAAACAATTACGCATATTAAACATAAATCCAGTACACAAATAACAGATTGCATGTATGTTCTGGTTCAGCTCAGGCATTGTTTCATGAAATCTGATTATGAGTGTTCTTGAATGACAGAAACTGGGGTCTTCACTAGGACCTTGGGTGATTTGCCCTCCTGCAAAGTCCTGGTTCTGGCTTCTGAGAACCTTGATTATTAGTCCTTCTTTTCTGGACAAAAATCATTGCCAAGCTCTTTCCCTCTGTGCCACATTAAATTATGTTTCAGTGCATTCATTTCAAGATGTTCTAAGAATTTCTCAGGAGACAGTAATGCTTGTATTCTTAATTTACCTCCATGAGATATTTCCCTGCACATCAGAGCCTCCTAATTTGTATGTTATGTTTCCTGCACCTGTGTGTGTCTAGGAAAAGATTTTATCTATTTTTAGTTTCTTTTGATTGAAAGCCCAACTACTTTGCACATTTCTTTCCTTAGTAGCATTGTGAGAAAAGATCATGGCTAGACTTCTTTTATAAATTTAGTCTTCACATCTTCATTTATGACCCTATACTCTATTCTTTGTTAAATTAATGGAAAGAATTATGCCTAGACACCAAATTTTTTGGCCTTTTCACATTTATACATATAAAGCTACAGTCCACTTGGCTTGTTATGGTTGCAACCTATAGAATCCTGGGGTTTGGTCCTAGTAAAGAGCTAGGGCTTTGTATCTGAGAAGTGTAAATTTTCCCTCTGTAAACTGCATATCTCAGAATACCATAATTAGGTTTGTGCGTTTCAGCTGGACCTTCACCCATTTCTGCGAACTGAATTTTTTTGGGGGGTGGGGTCCATTTTGACGCACCTCCCAAAAACCGCCGTCCTGCTGAATAGCTGCTTTTGGTCCACAGCCAAGAAATGCGGCTTGATCCAGCCAAATTGGCGGGAATGGGGGAGGGTTCACAGGCTCCCCTCCTGTCATTTTTAGGGCTATTGGGATTAAAATTGCCACATTTAGAGGACACATCTACCACTGCTGGCCCACCAAGTTTCAGAACATTTGGGTTATTCCCTGATTTTTAGGATTTTTTGTCCCTCTAGAAATAAAATCTCCTTTAAAAAAATTCCAAAAAGATATCCCCACTGGCCCCGCCCTATAACTTCTCCAGGAGCAGCAGCAGGGCACCATTCCTTCCTGCCAAATATCAGAGATGCACTTCCACAATAGCCAAATGAGAGGATTAATCTAAGGTAGGTAGAACTTTGTGTTTGTTTCTTTCTGAAAACTGCTGGCCTGCTGAATAGCTGTTATTGGTCCGCAGCTGAAAAATGCGGCTTGATCCAGCCCATTGGCGGGAATGGAGGGGTTCATGGGCTCCCCTCCTGTCATTTTTAGGGCTATTGGGGTTAAAATTGCCACATTTAGAGGACACATCTACCACTGCTGGTCCACCAAGTTTCAGAACATTTGGGCCATCCCCTGAATTTTAGGAATTTTTTCCCTCTAGAAATAAACTCTCCTTTAAAAATTCCCAAAAAGATATCCCCCGCTGGCCCTGCCCTGTAACTTCTCCAGGAGCAGTAATAGGGTACCATTCCTTTCTGTAAAATGTCAGAGATGCATTTCTACAATAACCAAATGAGAGGATTAATCTAAGGTAGGTAGAACTTTGTGTTTGTTTCTTGCTGGTACAATCCTTTGGAACAGTATTATATTAACAACAAGAACCTTTTATGTCCTTGTGCAGGTTAAAGTTAGAGAATGACAATGGGTTCTGTTCGCTTGGCAAAGGTTCCACAGAAGCCCAACAGTTTTGTTGTTGTTGTTAGTAGTTATAGTAGTAGGCAGCAGCAGCATTATTATAATAATAATGCAGCAACCATCCGAAGAAGCCAAAGAAAAATGGCTACAACGGATCTGTGCACAAGTCTAACCAAATTGTGTTATCACGCCATTCCATTGAATCATAATTGTATAATGGGAAAGCATTATAATTGTATAATGGGAAAGAGCCCATTATCTCAACAGCAATGAACCTGTCTTTCTGTAAATGAGTGTAGCTTGGAATTAGAGTTCACAATTGTCTTTTTGGCCCCATGAGTCTGTTTAAGGGCTCAACTTTTTGCATTTTTCATTACCAATCTGGACTTTTGCCTCTCATTTTGCTTTGAACTTTTTCATGTCCTACCTTTTTCTTTTTATTTGCAAAGCCCTTGAATTCTGAATTTGTTTAGCTGCAGTTTGTTACCATATTTTGCATCTGTCCTCTGTACAGACTCCACAACCACAGCCAGTATTCTGAAGCTTCTTAACCTTCATCTTTATAATGAGCGTGCTTTTGATTGATCTTCTCCATTGTAAATTAAGCTTGGCTAATGAAACTGTATTTTGTTTCTTGTGTCTAATATGTATCAGATTCTTTGTCACTTGTAAAATAATTAATTCTCTGTTAGATGTTCTGTCGTAGTATTTACTATTCAGTGCAGATATTCCCTATTAGAAGCTTTATTATGCTATTTGCTATTCCCTGATGCAATTATTTGTACATAGACAACCCTTCATATCTATGGATTCTTAATTCACAGATTCCAACTACCCAGGGCAGGAAAATCTGCAAATATATTCCAAAAAACAACTCTTGGTTTTGCTATTTTATATAACACACATCATTTTACTGCACACTGTATATAATGGGACCTAAGCATTCATGAATGTTGGCAACCACAGGGAGTCCTAGTCCCAAACTTCCGCAGGTATCAAGAGCCCACTGCAATTTGATTCTTGTACACCCATTAAAATTCCTTTATGCCTAAGGTAGACTACTGCTGTCACTTATGCATTCCATATTTGAGTGTTCTAGCAGGGTACATTTAATTTGTACAAGTTTCTTAATATAACACATAATGCTTTCTTACATTCAAATTCCTCAGATTATTTTAAGTATGAACTAGCTGGCTACTGAAGACCAAATATAGTGTATGTAGCCATGAATATGGCCGTGACAGACTTTGTATTTCTAGGTGCAAAGATTACTGCAAACGCAGACTGTGGCCAGGAAATCAGAAGACACTTACTTCTTGGGAGGAGAGCAATGTCCAGTCTTGATAAAATAGTAAAGAGTAGAGACATCAGACTGGCAACAAAGATCTGCCTAGTCAAAGCCATGGTATTCCCTGTAGTCACCTACGGATGTGAGAGCTGGACCTTAGGGAAGGCTGAGCGAAGGAAGATAGATGCTTTTGAACTGTGGTGCTGGAGGAAAGTGCTGAGAGTGCCTTGGACTGCGAGAAGATCCAACCAGTCCATCCTCCAGGAAATAAAGCCCGAATGCTCATTGGAGGGAAGGATACTAGAGACAAAGTTGAAGTACTTTGGCCACATCATGAGGAGACAGGAAAGCCTAGAGAAGACAATTATGCTGGGGAAAGTGGAAGGCAAAAGGAAGAGAGGCCGACCAAGGGCAAGATGGATGGATGGCATCCTTGAAGTGACTTGACTGACCTTGAAGGAGCTGGGGGTGGTGACGGCCGACAGGGATCTCTGGCGTGGGCTGGTCCATGAGGTCACGAAGAGTCAGAGGCGACTGAACGAATGAACAACAACAAGCCATGAATATAGAATCTTAACAATTTATTTATTATTTATTTGCTTTATTTCTATACCGCATTTTTCAGCCCAATCAGGCGACTCAATGCGGTTTAGTAGCTATTGAGTTTAAAAATGGGATTCTAAAGAGATGTCTGTACCACTTGACCCAAAATCTCAACTGATAATAGTAAAGTCGCACTCTACTGTTAAGGCTGATGGGCGAGTGGTATTTTCCCAGTCTGGCATGTTTCTGATTAGATATCTTCAGGCATTGACAAGAAATGTGGCAGATTACTGTTGATAATGTAAGATATGTAAACTTGCTTGCCAATTTAATCTGAACTTCAGGGGAATTTTTCGAGTTTATCTGTGGATAGCACTATGCCAGGTGCTAGTTTAATGCTAATTAATTCTTTGTGCAATGTTAACATTCATCAGGGGTTATTTCTTTATAGCAAAATTATAACTAAAACTGCCTGATAAATAGAAACAGGAACAAATATTAGCTGATAAACCCTTTTTGTTTTATGTGTTACCAGAAGCAGTGGAACATTAATGGGGAAAGTGACCATCTTAGTTTATACCAGCTATTTGGGCCAATGTTTACATTAATATTTTATGACGTGTGACATTATATTTCAGACTATTTCACACATCCAAGTCCAGTTTTTAGGCATCAATCAGCAGGAAGCCCTCTGCGCTGCAAACTAAGTTTGATCCAATAGTTCATTCTAAAGTAGTGCCAAAGCTTCAAAGATCTATTCAGAGTGCCTGTGCTCTTATTAAAAGCTTAATGAAATGTTTCCTATACATGCTCAGAGTTTTCTAAATTATGCTAAACAGAACAATTTCACAAGAACAATTTCAGCTAACCGTGTTACTGGTGTAGGTATTGTTCATAGCATTACAGCAGAAGAGGAAGTTACTGGTCTGATCAAACGGGTAGAAACCTTTTTGTCACACACTGTATATGTGAGTTATCTCACACTTTTTGGGAGCCAAGCACATTAGATTGACTTTTTCAGATCCATGGTTGCACAGTTACTGCATTCAACTATAGAGCAGGTATAATTTGGGAAGGGGGTAGGTCTTTAAGTCTTTTTAGTGTTGTGGGTATGTAATGAAGAGTATTCCATTATATCCAAATACCCCCATACAAAGAGAGATCATCATCTACTCCTACACTTCCTCATCTCCTTTCTTCTCTTTCTCCCCTCCCCTTCATAGATCAGTGATCCGGTGGTATATGAAATCTCTTCAAGCTTGTTATAGCATGCAGGCATCATTGTCTTAAGAGTATATGCCACAGTTTCATGCTGTCTGTGATTAACTTCTGCTGGAACAATGTAGAGTCATAGAGTTAGAAGAGGGTTCCATGAGTCCATTAAGTCCAACCTATGCTCAAAGCAGGAAAGCCAGTTAGACATCCCAAGCAGGTAGCTGTCCAGCCTCTTTTTAAAGACATCCAGAGAATGATAGAAATTGAACCATATTTCTACACGTACTACCACTCTATGTAATTGATTTCTTTGCTGTTCAGCTGTTATTGTCAAGTCAGTTGAGGGAATGTCAGTTGAGGGAATAGGACCTGTTGACCTTAGCAGGATCCCTCTACTCTCATGCCTTGAATGCTCATACATTGTCTTTATTCCTCATAACTGAGCATATAACAAACAAATCTCTTCAGACAAGATTTGGCTCCAAGAGAACTGACTTTGAGTAAGTAGACTCATCATTTCTACAGTGGGGGAAAAAGTATTTAGTCAGATAAAGTTCTCACACTTAAAAAGATGAGAGAGGCCCGTAATTGACATCATAGGTAGACCTCAACTATGAGAGACAACATGAGAAAGCACATCCAGAAAATCAAATTGTCTGATTTTTAACTAATTTATTTGTTAATAAATTTGTTTGAAAATTTAGAGCAAGGGTCACAAATTGCTTTTTTCTGAATCACATTAAATTATATCCCACTTCCACAACTGCAAAAAATTGCTTAATATCTGAGGAAGTTGATTCAGAAGCATGAAAGCTCATACTAAAATATAAATAAGTTAGGCTGGGTGGTGTTTTTTTTTTCTCTCTCTCTTCCTTTTTTCCTTTTTATTGTAGGGAATCTCTGAACAGGGCTGTTGACATGCTTGTTACAAAGTTCAGTTTCTAAAATGCACTTAACTATCCTTGAGTTTTGCTCATATAAACTGGACCTTGGTCATTTTGTATGGCCTCTTTGCTTTTACAAATGATGATAGTTCTGAATCAGCAGCACTTGCCTAGTATATGCCTATCTCACTTCTCTGCTTTGTTTCTGATATTTAAATTTCAAATACACCCAATTACTAGCCTTACAGAACAGAAAGGGTGATATTAGACACCATTCAGATATCAAGAAATAATATGGAAATTAAAGAGAAGGGTTGTCTTGCATTCCTAACTGATATCTTTGGATTTATGCTGGGGAACTCTCATATCTTTAATTTACTGTATTAATGGGTATGGCGAAAGAGAAATCAGTCATCATTTTAGGGCAAGTTTGGATCCCTTTCTGGACCTTTTCAAGACTCATTCCTCCTTCATTCCAAAATACTGCTAGGATGTTGACAATAGATGCCACCTAATGAAAACTGAAAGAAGATTGGCTAAATTATTCTTGCAACATTAAAACCACCATAATTGTGGGTCAGTTTCCCAGCTTCTTTAGTAATTAAGTGTTTTAATTGCTTCTAGTTCTGAGAAGATAGTTAAGCTTTTTCATTATGCATATTGCATTCTACAGCCATTGTCGTTTTTCATACAAGAAGCTTAATGACATCATGGAAGTCAATTAGGTTTGCCAAGGAAGCTTTCTGTAATACATGTATTTGTACACTGTAGATTAAAGAAAACTTTCTGAACAGGCTTGATAATGCTGTTGTAGGCAAAACAAAAGAATCTAAAGGCCAAGTATGTCAGACTTGTTCTTTTTTCTGCTTTCTCAATTCAGAGTGAAATTAAAAGGCAAGGATTTATGCCTCAAAGTAGCAGTACCATCCACAAAACCCATGGACATAAGAGCTCTTCTGGAATTTGAGAATTGTTGTTCAAAGCATAGCAACATGTATTGGGACCTTATTTTTTAGAAATAGTAGTCAGCAATCTGTGACTGAAAGTGTATTAAGGCTTTATTGTAAGCATAGCTCCAATTATTTTCAGTGGTATTGATGGAGAAGGTTTGCTTTGTAATTCAAATAGAAACTACATTAGCTAGAAAGTACATGCGGTTTTTAAATGGTTTCCATTTTCTACACTGCATTAATATTTGCCAGTGGCTCATTCAAGACCTTAAAAACCATTCTTAGGTATAGTTGTGAAACTGTCTTTAATCTTGAAATGAAAACTAAATGAGCAAATTTAGTGAACATTCAAAGTTGACTCCTGCAAGTTAAAAACAATTTGTGCTGCATTACTGCAAGGTATTAAGTTTTGACTTACTACATTTCAAGGACAAAGACATATTTTAAATAAATATAATTATACCGTTGTTTGATTACACATTGATGGACACAAGAGTATGCCCTTATATGGTAGAGTACACCTGTTGGATCAGTGGTACAGTTCATCATCCCTTATCTAGAATTGAAAAAAACTGAAATACTATAAAATCCCAAATTGTCTACATGAGTGGCTGAGATAGTGATACCTTTATTTTCTAATGGTTCAATGTACAGAAACTTTGTTCCATGCACAAAATTATTTGAAATATGGTATTGTGTATAAAATCACTGACAAGCTGTGTATATAAGGTGTATATGAAATATAAATTAATGTCAATAATAATAATAATAATAATAATAATAATAATAATCTATTTGTAGATAGCCCTATCTCCCCAAGAGGATTCCAGGTGGTTTCCAACATGCATGGCAAACTTTAAATGCCAAAGTGAAAAAAAAATCAAATAAATTACATCATATTTAAACTTGTGTCCTGTCTGCTGGGGAAATTGTGGGTTTTAAATGCAATTTTAATTGATTTATTATATTTTAATTGTATTTTAACAAATCTACACAGTACTATTTAATTGGGTTTTTTTTTTTAAAAAAAAAACAACCTTTTCATTCCCTTTGTTTTGAAATGTGATCAA
The DNA here is from genome assembly GCF_037176765.1 of Anolis sagrei. Taxonomy (NCBI): domain Eukaryota; kingdom Metazoa; phylum Chordata; class Lepidosauria; order Squamata; family Anolidae; genus Anolis; species Anolis sagrei. Next base: position 95,100,879 of record NC_090023.1, read on the forward strand.
GGTGTGTGGTTGTTAGCTGCCTTGTGTCTCCATGGGGATAAAGACAGGGTAATGTAACAAATAAAAACGGTAGCAAACATTCAGTCCCCAGAATTCCTATTGGCCAGGGACCAAAGTTTGCCTGTGCCTCATCAAGAGCCTAAAAAGAAGAGTTCCTTACCCCTTCCTTCCTTTTGGTATGTTTGTTCCAGTTTTCTGCTGTTAAATGTGAAGGCAGTGCAGTACGTCCAATATCTTTGCTATCATTTATGAGAGAAAAGTTCTGTTATACTGTGACATGATTAAAAGTTTAAAGATCCTCCCCTCATCTCACTAATAGTAGAACAAATATCATTAAACTTTCTGTTCAATATCTGTAAAGTCTATTTTGTAGAGTATGTGACTCTAATTACTATGTGCCTCCTTTACTAGCTATGTCTAGGGAAGTGCCAGCCACTAAATAAACATGTTTTATTAATTCAGATTTATGATAGTGATTCCTTGGATTTGCAATGTCTGCCAAACTCCTTCAGTGTCAAAGCATCCAGATAGTCTGAATCGGATCCATTAGTGCCAACTAGTGGTATTTGCCAACTAAGGTTGATAAAGTATAACCCTTCGTGTGTTCCCATGATCCATAGCCAGTGGTGGAGAGTTTTGGGAAATGCAGTCTAGAACCATCTGGATACCTCCATTTTGACCAATCCCACCTTACTAGTAATACAGGGTGAGGCAGCATAACTTCCTTTTTTTAAATGAACGCCGTTCAGTCGGTTGAAGACATAGCGGAGCGGTAGTGGTCTCGTTCGAAAGGCGGGAGTATAAACATTTGTCCTGGCATAGTCACCATCATGCATTGGAACAGTGAGGAGTGTGCTTTTGCCGTTGAGGCCTACTTTTCGAGCAGATTTGGATTGGCCAGCCCACTCTCCAGATTTGGCCCCTTGTGATTTTTTTCTATGGGGTTTTTTGAAATCCCGTGTTTATGTGAACCGTCCAAGGACCCTACAAGATTTGAAGACCAACATTCAGGATGAAATTGCCAACATAATGCCTGCTATGCTGGCAAGAGTCATGACAAATGGCAGAAATTGATTTACTCAGTGTATGGAGAATGGGGGACGTCACCTACTTACCGTATATACTCAAGTATAAGGCGATCCGAATATAAGCCGAGGCACCTAAAGCCGAGCACAAAAAACTGAGAAAACAGATTGACTTGAGTAGAAGCCGAGAGTGGGAAATGCAGCCGCTACGGGTAAATTGCAAAATAAAAATAGATACCAATTAAATTACATTTATGAGGAATCGGTAGGTTATAGATTTTTGAATATTTACAAAAATGGTAATTTAAGATAAGACTGTCCAACTCTGATTAAATTATTATTTACCTTCTTCAATGTAAATGTGCTTACGTATCCTTCCAATAATAATAGAGTAACATAATGTAATAATAACAATAATAAAAAGAGTAAAATAATGAATGTAGCAGTAACAATTATACAGTAAAATAATAAATGTATAATAATAGAGTAAAATGATAAATGCAATAATAATAAATAGAATAAAATAATAAATGAAATGAAAATAACAACAACAGAGTAAAACAATAAATAACCTTGACTCGAGTATAAGCCGAGGGGGACTTTTTCAGTCTAAAAAAAGGGTTGAAAAACTAGGCTTATACTCGAGTATATACAGTAATTTGATCTTCAAAGTTACGTAAAACAAAACTTTAGGTATGCGCCTACATTATAAAAATAAAAATTTCTGATTCATACAATGGATTTTATTAAGTTTAAAAAAAATGAAGTTATGCTGCCTTACCCTGTACTACTTGCACTATAAAAGCTCAATGTTACTGGCTTTGTTTCTGCTTAACTTAGACTTTGTCTTTCCAGAGTTTGGAAATTTACTCCACAGTTTGGAAATTCCTAACCTAGCCAGTAGAACAAAGCCTTCATAATTACAGGCATATCTCAACTAAAAAAAAAAATCATATGTGAAGCTCTTTTTTATATTCGCTTTTTAAGCCTTCCCAGTATTTAATTTTTGTCATCATCTTCTGTGGGAGACAGTCACATTGATATTGGGTGAATGATGAAAGAAAACTAGAGAACCACACACTTTGGGGTCAGGTTTGCAGCATTGTGTCTGCAGTAAGCAGCACAATTAATAAAGCTCGGACAGGAAAAGAACAGGTTTGTGCTCTAGGTTATCCAGTTGTATAGCAATGTGTGCCTACTTACTACAGACAAAGTAAGTGGCAGCTGTCTCCAGAAAGAACTTTTTGCAGAGCAGCAAAACAGAAAGAAAAAGGGAGAGCAAATATATATGCCTCTGTACCCCAGCATGGAGCTTGGATTATAGATTGGGCATCAAAATGGGAATCATAAGAGAACTGAATGTTGATAAAAGAATTCAGCCTTTATTTCTCTATTTTATTGTATTTACCTTATTTTTACCCTGCCTTTCTCCTGCTATAGGGACATAAGGCAGCTAACAATAAATATAAAGCAATACTCATAAAACAATGCAAACACATTATATGTGTATGTGTGTGTGTATGATATCATTATTGATATTAAAACCGCTAACAATATTAAAATGTTATTTCCACTTTAAAATCCCAGTCACACCACCTTTCAAAGCCCAACCTTCATCATTGTATAAACACTTAATGGCAGAGATATGTTTTTACCTGCTGACAAAAGGCAAGCAGAGACAGGGCCATCCTGATCGTATCTGGATTTTTTTTTTTTTACTAAAAACTTACTTTTCATGCTATTTCTGCCCCTGGTACCAAATTTTCCCTTAAAGTAATGTTTAGAAATGTGTCTTCTTCATTAGTTGTGGTATCCCTTCAGTTAATGTTTTCCTTAGGGCATGTCTTTGTAAGACAAATTCAAGAACCCATTTTTTACAGAATAATTGCTGATATAATGTACCAGACAAATGTAGCTTTTGGTCAAGTGCTTGTCCTGCCAATAGAGAACAGATTGTGGTATTTGTACAGCAGTCATTCTGTTGTTTTATGTTGTAGGGACTATGTCATTGCAGGATTCTCCAGTGTTTCAGCAGTGGAAGGTTTTTGTGCTATGGTTGTGCAGGGGCCTAAGAAATCTTTCATGGTGGGTGGAATGATTATTTACAGATATCATGTTGGTCTCTGATCACTGTCAGTCAGAAATGTGCCTTCCCAGCAGGAAAGAACGCACAACTCTGGATTCTAATCAGTATCCCAAATGTCATCTTCCCTATTTCTAAGAATTTTTTATGTAGATAATTAGTCACAATGGGGACAATTTGCAGTCTGCAAGGAAAACATTTTTTGTACATATTTAAGCAGGAGTCAATTTAAAGTCTGGAAAGGAAAATGTCATGTTTCTTAATTCTTATTCAGAACTAAACTGCCTTCATATATCAGTTTTCAGCATTCTTGAGATACAGTTGACTGTGGAAATAGAGTTATCAAACACAGAATGGGGATGTGGGGAGCACAGAGATACAAGCAAACAGGTTAATTGAATCTACGAGACGGAAGCACCGGGATTGTGGCGCAGCTGGCTGAGTGGCAGCTGCATAAAGATCACTCTGACCAAAAGGTCATGAGTTCGAAGCCAGCCCGGGCTGGAGTGGGTGTCTAGCCATTGTGTAGCCCGTTGTCGACCTTTGCAACCCGAAAGACAGTTGCATCTGTCAAGTAGGAAAATAAGGCACCACCTTGTGTGGGAGGCTAAATTTAACTAATTTATGAGGCCATAAAGAAAGAAGACTCCGGGGAATGTGGAATGCGGAAGAACTTCATCGGTGTCGTTGATGGACGATGAAAAGCAGCAGCTCCCCTGGCGGCCAGAAAAAAAGTTAAATAGCCTTTGTCTGTTAAATGTTGTTTGTCAAACTGGCATTGAATGTTTGCCATATATGTGTTGACTGTAATCCGCCCTGAGTCCCCTGCGGGGTGAGAAGGGCAGAATATAAGAACTGTAAATAAATAAATAAATAAATTTGATACTAATTTTATGAAGATATATCTGTTCATGTTTTTAAAAGTTTTTTTTTATCAACTCTAGTTTAAATAAAAATATAGCAAGTACAGTACCCCCATATCAGTACCCAGACTTCACATGGATACCATGGATAATAGTAAACTTTGTTGAAATTAAGCCCTTTTTGCCTAAGAATACCATAGAATCATGCTGGAGGAACTTAGAAAATGCCTAGAATTGACTCATTTTGTTGGCTGTGGATAAATGAATCTACAGCTGCAAGTTCTGCTGATATGAGGACTGATTGTTATATTATATTCCATATTATATTATATTGCATTATATCAATTACAGAGCAGTAATATATAATTATGCTTTTGTTTTTCTTTTAAATCTCAGTGCCTTGTATTTGAAGATGCTCCCAACGGGGTGAAGGCTTCACTGACAGCAGGGATGCAGGTGGTCATGATTCCAGATGAAAACTTGGACAAAGAACTTACAAAAGAAGCCACACTAGTGTTCCAGTCTATGAATGAGTTCAAGCCAGAACTGTTTGGTTTACCACCTTTTGATTGATAATTGTTCTTTTAAAGATAATTTTAATTCAACCGTCCTAAACAAAGGGAATGGTAGATTTTCGTTAGCTATTTTAAGCATATATTTTATTTTAATAATTATAATTTACTTGATCATTCATACGTTATAATGTAAGGAAGTTCTTCCTTGGAAGCATTTCCAGAAAATTTGCCCCCAGAACTATGAGTTGCTGTAGAAGGGAAGATCATGTAACCCTTGTTTTCCAAGCAGATTCATGTATCTAAATGAACTCTGAATTGAATCTGTTGTTTTTGCTTTCTTTGGCATTTCACATCTCTGCAGTTTTTCATCTTCACTTTGAGCAGGAGGGAATATAGGATAGACACCGCCAACCATTCTTTTGCAAAAACATTTATCTATCTTGGTCTGACTTATCAGGAAGATTGCAAGGCTGCAGGCAGGTCCATTTTAATGCCGAACTTTGAATTGTTTTAAAAGTAACTAATCTAATAGCATTATTCAGGCAGTTATTACCAAGTCAACCAAGCATTACTGTTGTTATTGCCTTATCTCATGCATAAGCTGCCCATGTGCTTTTGCTGTAAGACAATTTTCGGTTTTTATGTCCCTGGTGCCTTTGCACTTTTGTCTTTCCTTTGCTGCCAGTGGTACAGCAAGAATTTGTTGTCAGTTTCAAGGAAACCTTTGCTCTTCAAACTTCAGGAAGTGCAACAGTAATTCTCTTCCTCTCCTTCCTCCTCCCAACTTTCTGTCTTGGTTGATTAACCCTGTCTGATGAAGTCATGGATGTCTTCTTTGTTCAGATTCAGTTTACTGAATGCTGCTTTCCTTTGCTGCCCTCTCTGAAGTTTTGACGTGAATTATGTCTTTTGGATATTTTCATACCATGTTCAGTCATGTTATCTACAATTTTGCTGCTGTAAAATAGAATCATGATCAAAATGAACTCGTCCAAATTCTACCCTCTGATGTTAATAAATTTTGCTAATCGAACACACTTGTATATATTTGGTATATTTCGTATAGCTCCATTTTTGCTATCAGGAATAAAAAGAGGACTCAGTTGAACAGTGTCTTCCACATAACAAATATCCTTCTTTGACTTATTAAGGATTCACCATTCTATGTGATATTTAACTTTTGAGATTATAGATTTTTAAAGAAAAAATCAATAAAGTGATTGCAGAATTAATAGGATATTATAATCCTATGCTCTAGATATCAGGTTTGGGGCTTGGAAATGATTACTTTTTTTGTACTACAGTTCCCAGAACCCAACACAAAAATAAATCCACAAATGAGCTTTATTTTTGCTTCTTCCGTGACTGATAAAGTTTCTATTGCCTTTGTTTCAGCTGTTGCTCCTTGTGGTTTCTTTACTAAACTTGATAACAATGGGTAAAAAATCCTTCGGAAGCTTTCAAAAACAGTTACTGTTGAAAAATAATAGGAGAATATAACGCAAGATGTACCTTCAGGCAACTTTGACTATCTTTATTATAGCTGATGTCTCTCTATATGGATAAGGTGTTCTTATAGGAATCTGAAAGTGTTTACCAATTGAACCTCTACGTCAAAGAGCTAGAACTTGTTTTGCAAACATTTCATGCTTTTGAGCCATCTTATAGGCTTTGTAGTACATGCAGTCATACATAAACAAAATCAAAGCAGCACTGGGCAATAGCTTCTCCATGATCTCTTAAGTTTAGGGACTGATCTACACCCTCCCAATGTGATACATGTTTCAGAAAAGGACTATACATTAGTGAGTTCTCTGAATGGGAATACCACCAAGACAGGTAACTGATAATGATTGCATATAGAGTTCTGTACTCTGTTGGAAAGCTAGAATCTCTTTTGTACAGACTCTTCTACATCATGGAATACTGAGAGTACTTTAGCAGAATGGATGTAGGTCCTTCATCCTCTTGGGATACATTCCTACATATGGAGAAGGGGTCCATTCTTGATCTCTTTCCCTCATAAACCAAATGGTGGTCTGCTACTCCTCTTCAACCATGAATTCAACCATGAATTCAAGATCTTCTCATTTAAGCTAGCAGTACCATCCAATATTCAGAATGCTACACTCACAAGCTAATTGCTTTGACATTGAGCATTTCCAAGCAGAATGTTGGCAACCTTAGGCTTTTCAAGGAAGTTGAACATTATGCTGTCCTATATGGCAAAATCCAGTATTTTCATTGCCTTTATAGGTTACTTCACCAAATTTCCTAAGTTCTGTTTTTCCTTCACAATCTGAAATAATTGGACCTGTTCTCGCTCATCAAAGTTTGTGGTTCTTTGACTTGATAACACAACTTCCTCCCCATGTGTATGTCTCAAGTGCACACTTTAGCACAGGACTGAAAACCGAGGAAAAACGCAGATAATGCGTACACTGGAGGATGGGATGGGGGCCAAATTCCATGCTCCTATTGTACTAAGTTTTTGAAAGTTTCCGTAACTTTGCCCCACAAGCATAAGGTCCATATGTGTGAATTTTCAGATGATCTTATCAAGATACCACATTGATAAGGAATAACCTGTTCTTTTCAAAAATATAATCAAATTGCAGCATGATCAATTTCATTTTATCAAATATCTGAATGCTACAGTAAACCAAAGTTTTTACAACTTCATCTCCATACATCCATGTTTTCAAGCCAAATTGGTCAGTTAGTCACTGACAGAGTGAGTCTAGAGCTGAGTTTTGTAGTCATGTTTAAGTCTTACCTTTCCCCATTTAGACTAAACTGATTTTCATAGCTGGAGTTCAGAAGAAGGTAGTCACTTAGCAGTGATTTGTATTTCCCGAGGCTTTGCTGATGCCAATCATTTTTTCAGTATTTAAAGAATGGTATTCATATTTTCTTTGAAGCCCATTATTGCTGCATTACCAAGGAAAATTTGCCTTTTATATAGCTATTTATATCATGCTTTAATGCAGCTATTTGTGTAACTCAAATAGCTGTACTTGCATAACTGTACACAGTTTTTTCCCCCTGTGGGGAACTGTGCATTATTCAATCTAAGACTAAAAAAGATATAGAATTCCCTCAAAACTCCACATCTGGAAGGAAAATGAAATTTTTCTATGGATCTGCTTAGAAACATATCATTTTATTAAAAAGGATTGCATCCCAGAAATGGTGGACTGAATTTTTTTTACTGTTAACAATATTGGCAAAATATGTATAGCTTTGTTTAATTGTTTAGTTTGGTCACATGCAATGCTGCACCATCATGCTGCTGGTTCATGTTCAACATTTGGTTAACAATAATCCCAGATTTCTTTATACATGTATATGAGCCATGTATTTGTTTCTTTGGCTGATATGGAGAATTTTATATTTGTCTCCTCTGAATTTCATTTTACTATTTTCTGCCCAATTTTCTACCTTCTCAAGGTCCTTTTGAATTCTGTTCCTATCTTCCAATACGTTACTCACCTGTTCCAGTTTTGTGTCTTCTGCAGACTTTGTAAGGGATCCCTCCATCCTGTCATCTTAGTAAAAATATTAAAACAGAATGGCCCTAGGGTAGAACACCAAGACGCTCAAAAACCCCTTCCAATATGAAGATCAGCCGTTAACGAAACTCCGAGCACATTTCTCCAAGCAATTATGGATCCATCTGATGTTGTTTACATCTGTTCAGTTTATTTTTTAATCCAAATATCAAATTATTTGCTGAAATTCAAGCACATGGCATCTACAGCATTTCTACCATCTCCTAAACTAATGACCTGATTTTTAAAAGTTTGGCAGAATTTGTTCTATACACACCCACACTGCCTCCTACTGATCCTTGTATTGTTTTCAAGACATTTGCAGACAGACTCCTGTGTAATCCATTGTAATATTTTCCTGGTATCGAGGTCAGGCTGACAGATCTGTAGTTTCCTGATTCATCTCTCCCCCCCCCCCCCCCAACCATCGTCCTTTCTTTCTTTCTTTCTTTCTTTTTCTTTTTGACAAACTTTGCCCTTCTCCAGTCCTCTGGCATCTCTCACCTGTTCTTCAAGATTTCTGAAAAAATGATGGCAAGTGGTTCAGAGAATATATTAGCAAATTCCTTCAGTATTCTGGAAAGCAGTTTGTCTGCCCCTGCAGTTTTGAATTGATTTAGGTTAGCCATGTGATTCCTGACTAATTTGCTATCAATCTTGATTTGCAATCCAGATCCCTTGCCAAGGTCTCTGTTGTTGCATGGAAGCACACTGTTCCGTTTTTGTGAGAAAACTGAAGCCAAAACAAACAAACAAACCTGTGTGCTTCCATGCAGCAGTGGAGACCTTGGCAAGCGACAGCTGCACTATCTTCATTGAAGTTTTCAGCAAGAATTACATATATTTTCTTGGTTATATTTGGTTTATAATTTTTTAAAAAATATTAAGTTTGATGGCTCAACAAAACCAGTGTTGCAACTTTCTTTCGAGGAAATAATTATTCAAAATATTATATTCCAAATAAATAAGCCTTTAATTCCCACTAAAAGAATACACCTTTTCTTTCCCCTCCATTTTCTGTCTAATGACTTGGGAACAATTCCAATTCACTGTAGAGAACCAGATTATTTATCATTTACCATGCTAATCTTTATAATTTCACTGTTGCTTCAATCAAAAAAGTGTTAACACATCATTTTGTATTACTGTTCAGAGAAATCTAATTATACTTCCACTGAATATTGTCACTGTATCTAGACAATTTTCAAGTTTAAAAAGGGTGCCTTTGGGATCCTTTTTGTATTAATTGCTCTTACAACTGGAGACTTATTAGGTGGAACAAATTCTAATAAGTCACAATTAGTAACATTTTAAAAGTATATTATTTACCATTTAATTTGGGAGAAAAAACCCTACCCATATTATATTTACAAACTTGTCTGAAGCAATTGGCAAGAGAGCATTAGAAATACATGCTCACTTTGATTATATTCAGTAACTATGGATTTTATTGCACAAACCTGCTATTCCACTACAGTTGCACTAAAGTGTACAGTTTGACCCCTTTGATATTGCACTTCTTTGTTGGAGGATTTCTTAACTGGGATATGTTTGTACATGCAACATAAAATGTCATTTATAGTCACAACTAATAAGAGTATTTGACTTGACCAACCTCAAATATATTGTACGAAATATTTCAATCTGTATGCTATAAGGTTCAATGTGATGACTATTTCAATCAGTATCCATGAAGCATATTTCAAATTGGCAGTTATATTCCAAACTGCATCAACAGAAGCAAACGGTCTCAGATTCCAATGTACTTTAATAATCCGGAAGCCAGAAGGTCATTTCTTATAAGTTTTTACCTTACCGTGTTGAAATATGATCATAATATTCCCCAAAGTGCAATATTCATAAGCAATGTTATGTTAAGCAGTGGCTTAAGGGAACAAATGGGGATATTTGATAACCATTTTGGGATTTTCAAGGAGGGCCTACAAAAGTGAAGTTTCCCAATTGACTTAAACTGATTTGAAGTAATCCAGTACAATTCACTGTCAGAATCCAGGTTGTCCTTTTAAAATGTGAAGTATCTGGCCTCCAGTTGACAAGCTTTGGAAACAAAAGAATTATGATGGCTCCCTATCCCTTTTCTGTAAGAACTGAGTAAAATTTCCAGATGTAGTATTTACCTAGGAAGAGATTGCACCTTCCATATTTTAGTATAACAAGCACCATTCGTACATCGGGAAGAGCTGTGTTACAACTACTTTTGAATTATTAAAAGAATCATTTTAAAATGAAGCTGCTAATACCTTTTTTTCTTGGCAGAGCTGGAAGAAATTTTCAGGAATCATTGCCCTTTTGGGGGGAGCCAGAGGTGATAAATTTTTAAATGGTACAGGTATTTGATGAACAACCATGGAAATACCAAGACCAGACAGAAAATTGGGTTAAATAAGGACCACGTTATTTGACCTATATCCTTTTAAAGTTAGGTTGAACCTGGAAAGGACTAATAAATTCATCTGAGGCCAGTTATCAACAATTGACTACCCCCTCAGGCCCCTTCTACACTACCATATAAAATCCAGATTATCTGCTTTGAACTGGATTATATGGCGGTGTAGACTCATATCCAGTTCAAAGCAGATAATCTGGATTATCTGCTTTGATAATCTAGATCAGGGGTCCTCAAACTAAGGCCTGCGGGTGAAACCTGCCCCCCTGGGGGCATTCATCCGGCCCGCAGGGTGCGCTGGGCTGCCACACCCCTTCGCCTTCTCCCGGCGTTGGGTTGGTGTAGGAAGCGCATGCCCAGAGAACGGTGGAGGAAGTGTGCTCCTTGCACCACCCCTTTTCCCCGTGCACTTGCAAACACCAGGAGAAGGACACTCCCTGGCATTGGCAAGTGCACAGGGAAAGAGGGCCAGTGCAGAGAGTGCAAATGCATAGGGGAAGAGGGGGAAGAGGTCGCCACTGGGGTGCTCCCTGCCTCGAGGGGCAGCCCAGTGGCTTTGATGCCATGGCGACGGTGCGCCTCTCCTGGGGGCTGTGCCAGCACTCCTCTACGGAACAGCAAAGAAGCTTCTCCCAGCAGCTATACCTCCAGGCAGTGGGAGAGAGCCCTGTGGTTTTGATGACAGAGCTGAAGCAATTGAAGGTACTGCAAATCCCATAATCTGTTGTAGATCCTACCTGAAACCCCTCCATTATGTTCTGTTGGTCAGGGGACTTCTGTATGGCAAGTTGGGTTCAGATCCATTTTTGCAGGAGCTCAGAATGCTCTTTGATGGCTGGTGAACTATAAATCCTCACAACTGCAATTTCCAAATATCAGGGTCTCTTTTCCCCAAATCCCTCCATATGTTCTCTTGGTCATGGACTTCTGTATGCCAAATTTGGTTCAGTTCCATTTTTGGAGGAGCTCAGAATGCTGGTTGATGGCTGAGGACTATAAATCCTCAGAACTGCAATTCCCAAATGACAGGGTCTCTTTTCCCTAAACCCCTCCAGCTTTAAAGAATAGCAATGATATTTAGTTCTATTGTAATGTTTCACATATTTGTAGATTTAAAATTGTATTGAAATGTAAGCTGCTTTGCCCCCTTCCACACAGCTGTATAAAATCCACTTAAATAGCTTATATGGCAGTGTGGACTCTGATAATGATTATCTGCAGGAGCAGGACGCAGGGAGCATACAACGCCCTTGTTGTTCCAGCTCCACTGGCTGCCGATTTGCTACCGGGCCCAATTTAAGGTGCTGGTGTTATCCTACAAAGCCCTAAACGGTTCCGGCCCAAAGTACCTTGCGGACCGCATCTCGGCCTATGAGCCCACGAGGACCTTGAGATCATCTGGGGAGGCCCTTCTCTCGATCCCGCTTGCCTCACAGGCACGTCTGGCGGGGACGAGAGAGAGGGCCTTCTCGGTGGTGGCCCCCCGGCTGTGGAACTCCCTCCCTGCTGACATCAGACAGGCGCCCTCCCTTATGGCCTTTCGCAAAGGCCTGAAGACATGGCTTTTCGAGATGGCATTCAACTGAGTGCTATGTTACTGGAAATGACAACCGGAATGGATTACGACTACGAGATTGGTTATGTTTCCACGATAAGACGGAGCGGATTATTTTAGTGTAATTAGATGTTATGTATTAGTGATATGTTAGTTTGTTGTCTTGGTTCATTGTAAATTGTCTCTTATGTGCTGTACACCGCCACGAGTCGCCCTAGGGCTGAGAGCGGCGGTTAACAAATGCAAGAAATAAATAAATAAATAATAATAATAATGCAGTTCATAGCAGATATTGTGGATTATCTGCCTTGATATTCTGGGCTGTATGGCTGTTTGGAAGGGCCCTTTCAGACAGGCCTTATATCCCACAATCTGATCCTAGGTTTTCTGTTTATCCCAGATTATCTGGCAGTGCAGACTCATATAAAAAAAAATCTGGGATCAGATCCTGGGATCTAGGGTCTGTCTGGAAGGGCCCACAGTCTCCTTGTGGAGACAAAAAGTGGTATATAAATAAACATAATGATAAAATTGTAGAACAGAAATCTGTTCCTAGTTTGAAAGTGTTATTTTCTTTTTAATTGTGTGACCCTTATTTTGAAAGTAGCAGTTCTCATCCAGAAACTTTGTGTGGCTGCCACAAACTATGATGACGAGGTTATGGGAGTTTGGCCAATAGGCTGATCAATTAAACATATTAATGTGTTCCCTGCTGCTATAGTAAGCCTGTTACCCATGCTATGTCATGCTTGGAGTCAAAATTTCATTTATTTGTAATTAGAAATAAATGTTTCACAATATATAAAATAAATGTTTCACAATATTCCCGTGTAAACTATCGTCCGACCCCCCAACAGTCTGAGGGACAGTGAACTGGCCCCCTGTTCAAAAGGTTTGAGGACCCCTGATCTAGATTATATGCAGTGTAAAAGGAGCCTCAGCCTTCCCTTGTGGGGAAACATCTAAGTTTTGAAGGTAATCCAATAAACGGGTTGTTCTCTAGATGGCCCTTTATTGAAAGATCAAAGCACTTTCTTCCAAGTCCGGATTCTTATAGGTGAGAGCAAATGACCAGGACAACCAAAAGGGTACACTTCTTTCCCCCAACCCAGGTCCTAGGACATAAAGAGGCAGTTCACATCAAACTCTAGGACCTTCACTAAAGTATATACCAAACCCCACTCAATGGACTGTCACCTTGTCGTGGTGAGGGGGCTTGCGTGTTCCGATGAACCTGTGGGCACAACAACTGGAGTCCTGCACTCCCAGGAGTGGCTGCGGGGGAGGTCCCAGACCAAGCACAGTCCGAAGACCCAAAGACCTCAACGGCGGAGCAGGCGGAGGATAACATGGCACATGTTACAATGGCTGCGAAGGCGGAAGAAGGCTGCAACAGACTGAGAAGCCATGGCCATTGTGTTAAACTACATCACCGGTGGAACCTCACTCTGTGAAGACTGTGTGTTGATCAGTTGTGCACTGACCTCCACACATTAAAAAAAACCCACGCACAGGCGTCTTCCAAAGGAAATAAAAACCAACAAAAGTCCCATGGCGATCAGCGAGTGGCGACGGGGGCAGGACTGTGAAATCTGGAAGCCCCTAGTCACAGACTGGCACATGGGCGGTGGGTACGGACTCAGTCGTTCTACCTCAAGATCCGAGGCAGTTGAGTAGTTTGGCAGCTGTATCCGCGACTGAGCAGCCCTTTTTAGGACCCACTCTGCTCACCCCAAGCGGGGAGGGGGCTAGAAAAGGTGCCCTAAACATAGTCTGCCTCTCTTATCCCTGACTGGACTGCCGCGTCCAGTGGGGTCACCATCCTGCGGCCAAAAAAGAGAAATGAACTTCGGTACGTGGAACATACGGACACTGATGGACAACACTGACTGAGCGCCCCGAACGCAGAACTGCCATCATTGCAAGGGAGCTGGGAGGCTTCAACATCGACATAGCAGCCCTTCAGGAGACCCGGAGAGCAGGAGAGGGACAGCTGAAGGAAGAAAAAGGAGGCTACACCTTCTTCTGGAAGGGACTGCCCGAAGAAGACCAAAGAATGCACGGAGTTGGCTTTGCTATAAGAAATGATCTGATGAAACATCTGTCCGAAGCACACACTGGCATCAATGAACGACTCTCCACCCTCCGAATTGATCTTGCCAAAAACCAACGGGCAACCATCATAAGTGCCTATGCACCAACACTAGATGCTGATGAAGACATCAAGGAGAAATTCTACTGTCAGCTGGACACCGTCCTATCGGGGATACCTAAGGAGGACAAAATCATCCTCCTGGGGGACTTCAATGCAAGAGTCGGGCGAGACTTCGACCTGAGGCCAGGCACCATAGGAAAAGACGGGGTTGGAAACAGCAACTCGAATGGCATCCTGCTTCTCACCAAATGTGCGGAGCACAACCTTGTCATCACCAACACGCTCTTCCGCCAGAAAAACAAGTTCAAGACATCATGGAAGCACCCCCGGTCAAAGCACTGGCACCTCTTAGACTATGTAATCACACGCGCCAGAGATCGCCGTGACGTGCTCCTCACAAGAGCCATGACAGGTGCTGACGACTGCTGGACCGACCACAGGCTAATCCGATCCACGATGGCTATCAAGATCGCCCCCAAGCGCAGACTCCAAGGAAGAAAGACAAGGCGCAAAATGAACACCCAAGCCTTTCAGGAGCCCTCCAGACGAGCCCATCTCCAAACAGTACTCAAGGACCATCTACCCACAGTACACCCCGAAAATGTTGAGGAACATTGGAACAAACTGAAGACCTCCATCATCCAAGCCTGTGAAGAAACTATTGGATACCAAGCCAAGAAACATCAAGATTGGTTTGACAAAAATGACATCGAGATCCAACAGCTAATTGACAAGAAAAGGAAAGCCTTCCAAACATGGCAGAGAGACATCAGCTGTGCTGCTAAGAAAAAGATCTACACCAGTGCAAAAGCTGAAGTCTAAAAAAGGACAAGAGAACTCAAACATCTGGTGGACAAAGAAGGCTGAAGAAATCCAACACCTGGCAGATACACAATGCTCAAGGATTTTTCAAAGCCACAAAGGTCATCTATGGACCAAGAAACGATGGCATACAGCCTCTACGCTCATCAGACGGAACCAAACTCCTGAAGGACCAAAAGTCAATTGCACTACGTTGGAAAGAACACTACCAAAGCCTCCTAAACCGCAGCTCCAATGTGGCCGAAGAGGTCCTCTCACAAATCCCGCAACAACAAACCAGGGATGAGCTTGCAGCACTGCCTAGTTTGGAAGAAGTCAGCAATGCCATCAGCCAACAAAAGAATAACAAAGCCAGCGGACCGGATGGGATCCCTGCTGAAATCTTTAAAGAGGGAGGACCCGAGCTGACACACCAACTCCACCAGTTCATAGAAAAAGTGTGGGTGACCGAGAAAATCCCAGCAGACTTTGAGGATGCCACCATCATCACCCTCTTCAAAAAAGGGGAAAGAACAGACTGCAGAAACTATCGAGGTATCTCCCTTCTAACCTCCGCTGGGAAAATCCTCGCAAGAATCCTTGCAAACCGCCTTCTGCCCCTCTCAGAAGACACCCTCCCAGAATCCCAGAACGGCTTCCGCCCCTCCAGAGGAACTGTGGACATGATCTTCACTGCACGACAGCTCCAAGAAAAATGCAGAGAACAAAATCAACCTCTGTACATGGCATTCATCGACCTTGCAAAGGCATTCGACACAGTGAATCGCAGCGCTCTCTGGACCATCCTCCAAAAAATCGGGTGCCCAAGCAAATTTGTGAACATCCTGTGGCTCCTCCATGATGACATGATGGCAACAGTCTTGGACAGCAATGGCTCCCAAAGTGAACCATTTAAGGTGGAATCGGGTGTCAAACAGGGATGTGTTATTGCCCCAACTTTATTCTCCATCTTCATCACTATGATACTTCACCTTGTTGATGGGAAGCTTCCAACCGGAGTGGAAATTATCTATCGGACAGATGGCAAGCTGTTTAACCTCAGCAGACTGAAAGCCAAAACCAAAGTTACAACAACATCTGTTATAGAACTCCAGTATGCTGATGACAATGTCGTCTGTGCGCATACAGAAGAAGATCTACAAGCCACTCTCAACACCTTTGCAGAAGCATACACAAAGCTTGGCCTGTCACTGAACATCGAGAAAGCCAAAGTGCTGTTCCAGCAGTCACCAGCCATCCCCTCTCCAATGCCAGAGATACAGCTTAACGGTGTAACATTAGAAAATGTTGACCATTTCCGCTACCTTGGCAGCCACCTCTACACCAAAGTCAACATCGACGCCGAAATACAACACCGCCTGATCTCTGCAAGTGCAGCATTTTCCCGAATGAAGCAGAGAGTGTTTGAGGACCGGAACATCCGTAGGGATACCAAGGTGCTTATCTATAAAGCTATTGTCCTCCCAACCCTGCTATATGCCTGTGAAACGTGAACTGTCTACAGACATCACATGCAGCTCCTGGAACGATTCCATCAGCGCTGCATCCGGAAAATCCTGCAAATCTCCTGGGAAGACAAGCGGACAAACGTCAGTGTGCTGGAAGAATCAAAGACCACCAGCATTGAAGCGATGGTCCTCCAACATCAACTCCACTGGGCCGGCCACGTTGTCCGGATGCCTGACCACCGTCTCCCAAAGCAGTTGCTCTACTACGAACTTAAGAACGGAAAACGGAATGTTGGTGGACAGGAAAAGAGATTTAAAAATGGGCTCAAAGCCAACTTTAAAAACTCTGGCATAGACACTGAGAACTGGGAAGCCCTGGCCCTTGAGTGCTCCAGCTGGAGGTCAGCTGTGACCAGCAGTGCTGCAGAATTTGAGGAGGCACGAGTGGAGGGCGAAAGAGAGAAACGTGCCAAGAGGAAGGCGCGTCAAGCCAACCCCAACCGGGACCGCCTTCCACCTGGAAACCAATGCCCTCACTGCGGAAGAAGATGCAGAGCAAGAATAGGGCTCCACAGCCACATACGGACCCACAGGGAAACCCATGATGGAAGACCATCTTACTCGTCCAACGAGGGATCGCCTAAGTAAGTAAGTAATATACCAAATGCTCATATTCTCTTCCCCCAGCCTTCACTACCTGGCAGTGACAGACTATTTACCTATAGCAGCTTTAGACAGCCATGAAAGTCCCCCAGATAAAGTAAGGTGCAGGCAACCCCCCCCCCATCCAAGTAAACAAAACAACAAACAAACAAAATAGGAAAAGAGGAGAAACCAGTCCTGAAGTGATTGGAAAAGCTAATATCACAGGAGGAGATTGGTCCACCCAGTGGAAATCCAAAGACCCATGTGGAGGGGAGGACGGGCCTTAAATAACCTCTGACTCTGATTTCATTATATGGAGTGGTCTGGTAGTCTATGCCCTGCATAACAGGCTATGGAGGCCACCATGCAGGTCCAGATGCATATTTTATGCAAGACACGAAGGATCATTACGTTTGGAGGGCATTTTGAATAGCAGAACTATAACCCCCAGATGCAAGTATGCCGGGGAGGTGAGAACATTACATCTGGGTACATTCAAATGTGAGGGAGTTAGTATTAAAAGTCAATTGCTATTTAAATTAATCTCCACTCCATGCATCTCTCTTACTGTTGCAATCGAATACCTACTTCAATGGATCATCATCTGAGTAAATGACTTCTCTTCAAATAAAAGAAAAATAGCAATAAACATATTCCTAATACAAGATGTGGACAGTTCATCTGGGTCCCATGCTTACTGTAATACCAAAAATATGATAGGGGGATGAAAAGTTGCTTATTGCCATTACCTGATTTTCTCCTTATGAAAGTCTGAATAGAAATTGTAGGACTCTGAATAGACTAAAGGTGTCTAAAATCTAAATTTCATTTTCATCTTGAAACTTCAAATCGCTCTGTGGGCGGCATGCAGAATCTCTGAACACAGCACAATAATTTTCTTTAGAAACTCAGAAATAGACAGACAAAAAGTCCTTCAATAAGAACAACAAATTTTGCTCTGCTTTTAGCCACAGCAGGTAGCAGCAAGGGAAAGCTCCAGTGGGGAAAGTTCTGACATTAATTCCTCTGAGGATTTTTCCAGGAAGCTTGAGCAGCTAGAGAAGCTGCCAAACACAGAAGAATGGAACATGAGTAGTTAAGAATGCATACACTACTCGCCCACTTTGTTACATTGAGGTAAGTACTACAGTCCTTGAATCATTTGTCCCAAACACTTTTGAAACACTTGAAACACTTTAAAACCTTTATCTCAAATTTTCAAAATGTGAACATTGGTCTCTTCTCCAGGAAGGTGAAGAGGTTATGTTAGAGAGTCAACAAATGCTGCTTAGAACCATGTTTGGATAAATCATTCCTTGCTGAATCCTTGTTATTTTTAAATGTTAATTTAAAATGCCATTCTTCTCCCAAAGTTTTTTTGGGGGAAGTTATTTTATAATCTTGTATAGTGTTATATAGGAGTTTGAGTGTTGGACTGTAACTGGACGCCAGAAATGGAATTCCTGCTTGGCCATCATTATATTATATTTGCTTTATATTCAATTTTTGTATTTTAGCTGGATTATTTATGTATTTAGTTTTATATTTTATGTTTCATTATATCCTTTCTTCCCTCTATGTGTAAAAAGAAGACTTTTGGCAACATCTCTCCAAAGGGACTCAAAGCAGCTTGACATGAAAGCATTAGTGTACAATTTAAAATATACAAAATTTCAAACATTAAAGTAGAATTAAATACAAACAGCACTTTAAAAAATCACAGTTAAAACCACAGCACTAGACCTTAAACATCTTCTATAAAAGCCTGCCGGTATAAAAAGGTTTTATCCTGGCACCGGAAGGACAGCAGGGGGCCATTCTGGATTCCCTGGGCAGGGAGTTCCAGAGTCGAGGGGCAGAGACTGAAAAGGCCCATTCCTTCCCAAAGACCTCTCCTGAAGATCTCAGGGCCCAGGCCGGTTCATACAAGGGGATGCCATCAGCCAAACAAACTGAGCCCGAGCCCTCTAGGGCTTTCAAGATCATAGCCAGCAATTTGAATTGTGGCCAGAAACAGACTGGCAGCCACTAGAGCTACTGCAACAGAGGGGGTTGTCCAATCTCTGAAGCCAGCCCCAGTGAGCAACCTGGCTGCAGCTTTTTGGACCAGCTAAAGTTCCTGAGCACCCTCCAGAGGCAGACACAAATAGAGTGCATTACAGTAATCCAGACGGGATGTAACTAAGGCATGTACCACTGTGACTAGATCTGGCTTCTCAAAGAACTGGAACACTTGACACACAAGTTTTAATTGTGCAAAGGCACTCCTGGCCACTGTAGATACCTGGGCCTCCAGATTCAATTCTGTTCCAGGAGGACCCCCAAACTGCAAACCTGTGTCTTCAGGGGGAATGTAACCCCAGCCAGCACAGGCTGATCCCTATTCCCTGATCTGACTTTTGACTGACCAGTACCTCTGCCTTGTCTGGATTAAGCTTCAATTTGTTTGCCCTCATCCAGTCGATTACTGATGAAAGACAATGGTTTAGGGTCAAGACAGCTTCCTTAGCATTAGGCATTAAAATATAGGTCTCGCAACTGCCTCCTTTAGGCAAGTTGGAACTTTGCCTTGTTTCTAAGAGGCATTGACCACCACTCTCACCCACTCTTCCAATCCCCCTCTACCCTGTTTGATTAGCCAGGAAGGGCAAGAATCTAAAATACATGTAGTAGCTCTCACCTCTCCAAGGATCCTGTCCATGTCCTCAGACTGCACAAACTGAAAGGTACCAATCAACACTGGACAAGCAGGAGCCCAAGTTGCAATGATGACATTATGTAAATATACAACAAGATGCTCATGCCTAGCCTTCTCCAGTCATTTAGAATAACTAGGGAATGCCTGATGGGGGCCTGGGAATCGGAGGCACTGTGTTGCAGTGGTTCCAGTCGTACCCCTGAGGCAGGTTCCAGATGGTGGTGTTTGGGGATAGCTGATCCTCAAAAAAGGAGCTGTTATGTGGCGTCCCACCAGGTGCCATTCTATCCCCAGCTTGGAAGTGCTCCTGGATCTGCCTCTCCAAATGTCAGCCCAGGTCGATGTGACAGTCAGGAGTGCTTACTATCAGCTTTGGCTGCTACACATATCCTGCAGTCACTCCACTGGCTGCCAATTAGTTTCCAGTTACTCCAACCAGCCAGAACCCTACTGGTGACCGTCACTCAGAGAACCTTTTCATCGACTGTCCCAAGACTGTGGAACAACCTGCCACAAGAGCTCTGACAGCTAAATGAGCTGTTGGAATTTTAAAACCATCTAAAGACCTTCTTCTTCCTGCAGGCCTACCCTACCCATACAGTTTTTAAACGTGTGTCCTTTATTTAATCTCTGTTTTATGTATTTTAATACATATTTTAAAGAAATACATTTTAATATGTATCTTTTATAGAAATACATTTTAATACGTGTATTTGTGGTATCTTTACAGTGTTTATGTGTTTTAATTATTCTGTTACCTGCCTCGAGCCATGAGGAGAAGTGGGTAAGAAATAAAATTGTTGTTGTTGTTGTTATTAAAGAATAGATTACAAATGCCAACTAAGAGGGGGAAACCCCTGAGAAGTTCACTAAGTCATAATGCTTTTTCTCAAGCTTGCTTGGCATAGACAGCTGCTCTCTGTATTTTAGCAGAAATCGTTATTTGGCAAAAACCACCAGTTAGTCAGAAATCCCTAGTAAATCCACTGTTCCATATTTGATATTTGTTCCTTATAGAAAATATGAATTTCTAATGGTTGCCCGTGACAAAATTCTATAGATTTTATTTATGTGACATATTTGTTGCATGATATTTAGAAAATCATAGGCAGTGCTATTATTGAGAGATTGTGGTGCAGGAGAGCTAGAGGGTTGAGACTGTGGAAAACTCAAATTCACATCCCCGTTGGGTGTGAAGTATGGTTTATGTCACCTTGGACATATCAATATATTTTCACTCAGATTACTGTGTAATAAGATTGTACCCAATATACACTGCTCATTGTGTACTGTTGGAAAAGTAGAGTGCAACTGTAATATAAAAAGCACAATTTTGCTGGCAAAATGTCTCTAAAGTTGTGACGGTTATTCCCATTCCTAGTAGTTCCACCCAGCAATGCACATACTTACCAGTAAAAGGAGATGAAGTCACCTGTTACTTTTTAGAAGTTCTAGGACAGAAATTGTAGGAGAAAATTTAACACCTAACCTCAGCGTTTTATCTCATGTTTTAAAAAAACTGTAATCTAAATGTCAGAGCCATATAAATACAAATACACACACACACTTTTACCACTGAACCATCCATTGTTATCAGTGGTTAGCATAGAGGTTGAAGATCTTCTAATTTCTTCTTGCAGATTCCATTTCTGAATGCACAGTTCTAGAAATCATAAGGGTCAGTTTCTGGTGCTCGAATTATCTCCAGGCTCGGGTTATATGACATTTAAACTCACTAAAAACATCAAGGGCTGTTATGCAGGTTCCCTATTGTTGAAATTATTATTTTCAATCCTGTAAAAATAGTTATATAATATTAAAATATTTTAAGTCAATGTATTGTCGAAGGCTTTATTTTAAGTCAGTTTGTTTAATCAAAGATGCAAGACAAATGTAATTAAATAGCTAAAAGTTTGTGTGGTTTTTTTTGTGAGGTTGCTCTTTTCAGAATGTTTTGAAAGTCTTTGAAAATTGAATTTCATGTGTATCACAGAGCCTGGGGTATTTATTGAGAATGGTCCTAAAATTCCAGATAATTAAACAAGAACATGCAAACCTTATATATAAATCAAGACACTAGGATACTCCATTATCTCATACTTTGTTTGTCTTTGTTAGGGTGTGGCCATTAGTCTCCCAATAAAGAGGTGCTAGATGTTTCTCCTACATGTTCTCAACTGTCTCTGGTTGCTTCTGGATCGAGAGAATCGGCCGTCTACGAAGACGTTGCCCAGGGGACGCCTGGATGTCTTGCAATCCTGCGAGGAGGCTTCTCTCATGTCCCCCATCATAGAGTTTCATCTATGCTGATGATCGTGCCATTACCGCTCAAGCAGGGAGCTTTGAGATGGTTGAACAGAAGCTCTCCGAAGCTCTAGGTGCTCTCACTGCCTATTACAGGGAAAACCAACTGATCCCCAATCCATCTAAAACACAGACATGTGCCTTTAACCTTAAGAACAGACAAGCATCCCGAGCTCTGAGGATCACCTGAGAAGGAATCCCACTGGAGCATTGCAGCGCACCCAAATACCTGGGAGTCACTCTGGACCGTTCTCTGACCTACAAGAAGCACTGCCTGAACATCAAACAAAAAGTGGGTGCTAGAAACAATATCATACGAAAGCTGACTGGCACAACCTGGGGATCACAACCAGATACAGTGAAGACATCTGCCCTTGCGCTATGCTACTCTGCTGCTGAGTACACATGCCCAGTGTGGAACACATCTCACCACACTAAAACAGTGGATGTGGCTCTTAATGAGACATGCCGCATTATCACGGGGTGTCTGCGCCCTACACCACTGGAGAAATTACACTGTCTAGCCAGTATTGCACCACCAGACATCCACCGGGCAGTGGCAGCCAATAGTGAAAGGACCAAGGCAGAGACATCTCCAGCTCATCCCTTGTTTGGGCATCAGCCAGCACATCAATGACTTAAATCAAGACATAGTTTTCTTAGATCTACAGAGACACTCGCTGGAACACCTCAGCAAGCGAGAGTTCAAAAGTGGCAGGCTCAAACCCAGCACCTCAATCCGTGGGCGATACCAGATGAGAGACTCCCCCCTGGCCACACAGAAGACTGGGCGACTTGGAAGGCACTGAACAGACTGCGCTCTGGCACCACGAGATGCAGAGCCAATCTTAAGAAATGGGGCTACAGGGTGGAATCCACGGCATGCGAGTGCGGAGAAGAGCAAACCACTGACCACCTGCTGCAATGCAACCTGAGCCCTGCCACATGCACGATGGAGGACCTTCTTGCAGCAACACCAGAGGCACTCCAAGTGACCAGATACTGGTCAAAGGACATTTAATCCACTACCAAGTTTGCAAAATCTGTGTTTTTTTTATCTGTTTGTTTGTTTTGTTCTGTTAGAAATGTAATACAATGTTCTGGTTGTGGATGACATGATAAATAAATAAAATAAATAATTCTCAACTGTCCAGCATCTCTGCTGATGCCCAAACCCTGAAAGAAAATGGTTCAGCACCAGGACAGCTCTTCTTCAGATAAGAGAAGAAGAAACATGAAAAACTGCGGCAAAGCTAAAATTTGGCTCATCTATCCCAAAACAGCACATCCACTGGCCAACACTTCTTTGTTCAATAGCGACTCCAGTGTAATCACAAGTTTGTTTCTTATCAAGGAATGCTCAATTCCTAGAAGAATATGTAATTCTAAATGATGTGTGTGCACCCGCAATACAAAATTGGAATGCAACTTTAGATGAGATTATATTGAACAAAGAGCCAAAATTAGTCAACAAGGTCTGTTAAGGATGTTCCCTGTTCTATTTAACATATTTAAAGGGAATTGTATTAATGAAATAAAATAAAGAGTATTCTTAGAATAAGTGAATGGTGGTAAAGGCAGATAAGGAAGGAGCTTATTAAATGCAGTTAATTTGATTTTTCAGAACTGGGGTCTAAAAAAGTAGAATCAAATAAAGATATTCATGACAACTCTACCACAACAGAGAGTTCTATGTGGGGAACAAACAGTGATTTAAATGTATTTATATACATGGGGAGCTACAATAAAACTTAACATAGAGCAAGAGCAATAAATCAGTTGTGGTGAAAGAAGTTATCAGAAGAACCACACTGAGATGTATTTCAGCACTACAGATACATGTAATGTGGGTGAGAGATAGCATGGAGGAAGAGGTTAAGAAACATGAGATGTGACATGGAAGGAAAATGAAAAAACAACAACAAAAAACAAGCTAACCAGAACATTTGGTAGGACAGAAGTTGAACAAAAACAGATACACATTTTAGGAAACTGAAGACAAACATGAAGATAAAATAAATACCTCATCTGTTACTTTTAGTATTGCAAAGAGGAGAGGAGAATGAAGATCTGTGACTCTAAAAGGTCTTGCATTATATAGAAAAAAGTTTCCAAGACTAACCTCCAACTTGAAATACAAAGAAGGACAAGGACTATATACAAGCGTTCGTAATAATTTCGGTCAAATGTTAAGTAATGAGCTAGGATTTCAGGCAATTCTTTCCCAATTCCAGAGCATTTTGGGTTGGCCTAATTTATTCTCAAGTGCAGCATCACAGTCAAAATATCAAAAAAAGAGCAGTAAAAACTGACCAATGTATCTCCAACATGACCTTATAAAGGAAATGCCTTCATATATTCTATTTACCATTCTTGTTAATTTTTCTGATTGATAATTGTGTGTGTTTTAACCATATTCATTACTTCACCCCAATTGCTACAGCTGTTATATAGACATTAGATGGACAACTTGCAATCTGAGTTGGCATAGGAAAGGCATTCTTGAGCAATACAAAGGATATCTAGAGAATGCAGTTACAGCAGCTTAAAAGCATTTTTCATTTTTAATGAATCTTAACACCTGTGGTTGATGAAATAATTATCTGATGGAGAAATTTGACGCATTCCCCTAAACCACATACTAGAGTTTTGTACTAAATCTTAGAAGTACAAATCCAAATATTTCTGGTGCTGAAATATTTGGAATCTATATTAAGCAGAGTGCAGCATAGATAGGGGGAAAAAGTGAAATCTCCATATCTGAATTGAACACATGCTGCACTACATTCCAAGCTAACTGGTATGATGACATCTTGTGAATTTGCTATTCTCTTGGGAGGACTGTGGGATCTTTGGCTTAACTGGTGATTTATGAGATATGTGAACATATACAGTGAATTATATCTGTGATAGATTAGCTTTTCACCACTAATGATCTTTCTGCTATTGCTAACAGCTAACGTTTGTCATTGGAGAGTGAGAGTGAGATACAGTGTGACCACAAAACTAGAATAAAAGAATCATGATAAACTTTAAAAATACTAACAATAAGAATTGTAAATTGGGGGGGGGGGGGGAGGATAATAATAAAAATTAAGAAACTTTATAGAAGGTTTTTTACATTGCTTTTACGGTCAGTTTAATTAAGTTATATTCCATGTGTTTATTATATACAAGACATGTTACACTTAAATTTGTGTAACTACTATTGTTTTAGAGATCCATTGATATTTTTCATGAGTTTCACAGTTCAATACAAAAATGGTCAAAGGTTTTGTAACAATAAATGGTAGTTAATAAAACTCAGCATTGTAGTATTTCTTAGGGTAAGACTGAAAGAACTGCAATTTTTTTGACATCAGCAAGTAGAGTTGCAAGGTGAAATAAGGAACAAAGTTTATTTAATGGCTATGGTTATTTCAGAAAGTGTTGCTTATCATGCAATTCCCTCTTCCATACAATCATCAAAAGCATAGGAACCTATCCCTTATTTCTCTTGGCAACCTTTTCAGTAATGTGTGTGTATGTATGTATGTATGTATGTATGTATGTATATGTATATATGCACACATATACACAGAGAGAGACATATACATACATACACATACATAGGTATACCAAGGAATAAGTGGTGGGAGTACCATTTGTTCCAACCATAAGAGTAACAATTGGCCTTTATGGTTGTACTATGTTTGTCTTAGATTTTTTTTTTTTTGTCTTCATGGTTCTCCTGTTTTATTTTGCTTTGCCTTCCAAAGGTTTTATGAAGGATTATATGAGTCATGTCTTCATTCAGAACAACAACAATAATGGCATAGATTGCTGATCAGTGTATATAGGTATTATGAAGTGCTTCTATGAAGGACATTGTCAGAGCATCTTTAAAAATATCTCTCTTGCTTAAGCTTTTTAATCATGAGCAAGATGTTTGCTGTATAGAAAAAAGTGACTCTACTGTGTAAAGAATTCATTTGTAAGGACCTGTTTGAGTAAAAAAAAGATATTATTTTAAAAAGTTATTTACCATATGCTCATTCAAGCTATGCTGAAAAGGTTTAGGCAGAAATGTTTCAGCCTCCAACATGTGCTGCTAATTGGCATTTACATAGTCTAATTTTGCTTTATCATAACAACACACCATATATTATCTTTATAACAATACAAAATTGTATATGTTGCTTTAACACTTTACTTCACTTGCACTTTTTGAAAATGGATGCAATTTAAGGTGGTTTTGCACTTTAAGCAATTTTCACAAATTAATTTGGATTCTGACTGCTCAGAATAAAAGGGAATAAAAAAAGGGGGCAGTGCTCTGATCATTCATATCGGGTTAAAACCAGGAAACAGTGAGTTGGAGGGATGTCTCTCAATATAGGAATGCCAAGACAATTCCTTCAATGAAATGGTGTGAAGAAATATTTGAATATCTGAATCTGAAGCCATACAGTGAAGCTAGGCAGGTGATAAAGATTCTGGACTGTATAAAGAAACACTTCACTCTGTGCTGAATGATGGATTTCACATACATAAGACTCAATGTTAGCAAACAACCCAAATAGCTTTCAAAGGCATTTAAACAGGTTCATGAAGGAATTTTATCAGTAGCTGGTAGTAATGGGGGTGATATATTACTTCAGTCCTGAAAACAGAATACTTCTCAATACCAGTTCCAGGGGAGAACAGATGAGTGGATGATTTTGCACTTATGAGGTTTTTGTAAGCTCTCCATAGCCATGGAGGGAACAAAGTGCCAGACTTGGTAGACCTTTGGTCAGTTCTAAAAACTACATAGCATAAGAAGCTCCCTTTACCATTAGATCATTGGCCAATACTGTATAAACGCTGATGAGCAGAGGCTGACTGAAATGTTAGATACGGAGCCTGGGGATTTCAGTATGCAAAATGTGCTCACACGCTGGTTTGCTCCCTTAAAATATAATTTTCCTGAAATGAATTCTCTTAATTCATATCAGAACACAATGGAAGTAGTGTGTGTGTGTGTGTGTGTGAGTAAAGGAACAATTTTTTCGGAAATAATTCCTAATGTAATAGATAAGTGAGATGGAATTTACTCCAAAGTTTTCAATATGCAAATATTTCTAGTCTAGGGCTGAAACCTACTTCATAGTTATAAATATATAATTTTACTGTTATGAATGTTCTCAAATCTACATAAATAACCAGCAGCCACCAAGAGTAACAGAAGTTTGTTTTACTAGCACAGCATTGCTGTCTCCCTCCCACCAGTAAGTGAAGCTGCAAAGAACAGAAGTGGGACCCCTGTTCCAATTCCTTATGGCATCACAGGTTTTTTTTTTGGGGGGGGGGTTGTCAACCTACAGCAGAACGGGCCTTTTTTTATTGGGCACATCTGTTAGGT
This sequence comes from Anolis sagrei, assembly GCF_037176765.1. Taxonomy (NCBI): domain Eukaryota; kingdom Metazoa; phylum Chordata; class Lepidosauria; order Squamata; family Anolidae; genus Anolis; species Anolis sagrei. The sequence continues at coordinate 95,128,333 of NC_090023.1, forward strand.
ATTGGGGGCATTTGTGATTGTGATTTTAGTGCTACAATAATAAACATGAATACTGAATAGAAATGAATGTGTAGTGTAGCTCACACATTTTAACTTCTCAACAGGATGTCAGCCTATGTATCATAAAGCTATAGTTCCAAAATTGTGTGTTCATGAGGTTATAAAAGTACCCTATTCTTCCTCCTCCTCCTCCTATGACCAAATTTTGAGGAAAAAAAATAGCCTACTTACCCCAGGAAGTGTTTGTGGGCCTCTTTTTAGTCATCCAGTGAGATTCTGTGGTATGCTTCTGACCCAAATGTAGTCAGAATGTAGGATTCACTATTATCCACAGTTTCAGGCATCCAGAGCGAGTCTTGAACCTTATCCCCCACGGATACATACTTTTGTATGTTTGTACAGAAAGGAGACAATCAACATAATGGTTAAGCATCTCTTGCTCATTAAACAGATATTTGTATTGTAGAATTAAGGGTCAAATTAACTGTAACACTGTTGATGCAACTGGCAATTGGGCATGCTGATTTTAAAAAATAAATCACAAATACAAGAAGTCTAGTCTGGATTAGGATCTGGATTGTGGACAGCAGGAGAGTTTTCACACTTGGACTCACCGTGATTCCAGTTTGGATTGGGGCTCTGGTGCTCAGCCTAAAAGTTTTCACAGTTACTTGCTAGAGATAAATATAATAATCTAAAGACTGTTTTTTTTTTAATGATGGGAGAAATATGTTTCTCAAATTTCAGGAAACCCTGATGAGAAAAAACCCACACAAACAACAATATTCACAGGTAAGATTGATTCTATAAAGGGAGGGGGGGGGGGGCTGAAAGCATCAAAATAACATTTTTTGTGCCAAAAAAAATGTTTCTTGTGCAAAAATATCATTTTTTTCACAAATATATTGTACGTGGATTTTTCACATTTTCAGTGAGCAACACAGCATTTCTGGCATATAAGATAATTCTGCAAAAACATTATTATGTTGTCTTTTTATAGAAATATAATTTTTCTGTCAGAAAAGCTGTTTTGTTTGCAAAACTACCATTTGTAAATTTGCACAGAATAAGTCCCAAACTGTGAACAGTCATTGAAAACTGTAATTTTCAAATACTTTCTCACAGCAGGAAGAAGATTGTTCCCTTTGTGACCAAAATCAGCCAAGCATTACCTCCTTAGTACTTTCATGAATGGAGCCCCCGGTGGCGCAGTGGGTTAAAGCCCTGTGCTGGCAGGACTGAAGACCGACAGGTCACAGGTTCGAATCCCGGGAGAGGCGGATGAGCTCCCTCTATCAGCTCCAGCTCTTCATGCGGGGACAAGAGAGAACCCTCCCACAAGGATGACAAAACATCAGAAATCATCCGGGCATCCCCTGGGCAACGTCCTTGCAGACGGCCAATTCTCTCACAACAGGAGCGGTTGCTCCTGACACGACAAAAAAAAAAACAAACTTCCATTAATGACACTGTCTTGTTTGTTTCTAAGACAGGCGTATATTTGGTGGACATAAATCGTGAGAAAATGCCTCTTCTCAGGTGACCACAATTGCCGTGCTACCAATTTGCAAATATAAAAATGTTTATTTTCTTCCCATATATATGTTTTAGTGGAGTTGCTTTTCAGATCTTAACAACTATCCCCTTTCCTTGATCCTTTTCATGCAGTAGAAATTTGTCGTCTTTCTTGTGCTAATTATCAAATGGTAATAACATTATTACACAACTACACATTAACATTTGTAACATTGTAACTATTTTCTCTTCCTTGTTGCTTCAGAAAAGCAATATCATAGATAATTGGTTGTTTGCACAGTATTCTGGACATTTTAAGTACCAGGATGAAGAAGTGCTAAATATTTTTTGTCTTTGCTATCACATTTTTCCAAGCATTGAGTTTAATGTTGCTTAATTTCCTCTCTTTCCCTGACTGTCCTTGTTTATATCTGTTATCTAATAATAAATTCAGGAGAGAAGAGACAAGACACAAACGGGAGAAGAATCCTAAACAACAAGCAACTTAGGAGCCTCTGATAATTTAAAGCCACATTATTAATGAGCCAGCTATTTTCTCTGTACTGTGACAACTGAACTGTGCTTAATTGTTGTGCACATCCTCTAAGAAACTCTAATGGTCATATATTGCTCTCCACTCCTCCCCTTATCTTTACAATAATCTTCACAATGAACCTATTAGAAAATTTTAGCTAAAAACCAGCAAGCAATTTGTCAGTGGAAATTTGTATCAGGGCTTCCTTGGTCCTAATCCAATAATTTCACCAGTAGATTGCTTTGGCTCTGTAGTATCTTCTGTAACTGCCCAAAGTGTTTTATGATCTTCATAATAATCAGGGTCATAACTATATGGATATTTTACCTGGGGCTTCTCCAGAGTTTGTAACCCTGGATTGGTCCTGGGAAAGTCCATATAACCAGCCCCATACCTCTCAGGTGGCTGGAAAATGTCCTGATCATCCAATTGTCAGACTGGCACCTCAAGACAGCCACTCTTACTGTTCCTTTTCCAGTCTTCTTGTAGTGGCAACCACTAGCCATGCCGTGGCTGGTGGCCCCACTAATCAATTGGAGAAATGATGGCAATAGTACCAGCGTAATGTGAGGGATGGGAGAGAGGAAAGAAGTAATTGTCCCCTTCTTTTCCCCTTCCCTTCTCCAATTGACTTGCACCTCAGTTGACATCACTGTAGTAGATAAGTGACAACCAGCAGCAATTTCATGGCTGGTGGTCATCACTACAATGAGAACAGATGGAGGACAATCAATGTCATCCTGTTCCCTAGGCTACCTGAGCCCATTGATTACAGGATTGCTATATAAACAGTTGTGGCAGATTTTGTATTGGAACTAGTCCAACTGTTTACATGGCCTCAGAGTCCAGATTTGCTCCAAAGCCTCAAGCAACTCCAGAGAAACCTGTGACTTTTCTTAATTTGGATTATGTTATGCAAGCCCTGGCCCGCATTTAACCGAATCAGCTCAATGCATTATGTAGAAACCCCAGAGCTGCTGTCTGTGTAGATGTGCCTCAGGTCAGCATTGATAATTCTATGTTAGATAGTAGTGACAATCCTGGGCCAACAGTCATGAAATACAGATGTTGAAGACCTTATTTGTGAGAAATATGTTAAGGTTCTTTAAGTAAACCTTCAAGCTCCTCCTCCAATACAGGTCTGATGTAGTGGACATATTACTGGAATGAGATTAGACGCTTGCATCTGTAGTCACTCATGAAGCTCCCTGTGTAACTGTGAGCAATTCCTTTTTCTTTACCTAAATAAGACCTTAAGCAGGTGTTGGGAAGCAGCATCTACCTCTACCTAAACCCCATAGAAGAAGAGTAGAATAGACACTGCTTCTGATACTATTATTAGTATAAAGATCATAATTTTAGTTTTTAGTTTTAATTTTAGGTGATATCAGTAGATGCTATTAAATAATAACAAAAAACCCAGAATGAAATAACCATACTCAAGGTCCTATGTGGATGTTACTTGGGAGCTAAAAATAATACTTATTCATTGCCTTATTTTGATATTGCTTGGACTGCTGTCTACAGAGTTTTGCAATTCTTAATATGTTAGTACACTTTCTACAATACATTTCTTTCCCCCATGTTTTGTTCCTGCTATCCATTTCTTTTCTCCATGTTTCCTCTCTGACTGAAATTCAAATAGCTCCATTACTCTTCCTGTATGTTTATGCCACGTAGTCCAATCTGGTTATTTCTCTCTATCTCAATTTGCTGTGGAATCCAGGCCTCCTGTAGTTTTGTTTTATTTTCTCAAATAACTATGCTCTTCAAATATATAAATCATTTCAGAGGTTCCCTGCTCTATAATATTTTTGTAAGAGCAGACAACTATACTCAAAAGATGGCAGCAAAAAGCCGTTATGAAATGTTGAAATTTCCACTGACTCCACTTTATGTTGTATATAACCAAGACTTCTTTATATTTTTACTTTTTCTGGAAAGACTGTATGAAAATTGCTGCTATTCCTGCAAGCTCAGAATATGTATCAGATCTGGGAGTCCTTTACATAACATTTTATATTTGGCAACAGCATCATTTTTCTCCCTTTAGCTCCTTGCTTTTACTGAAAGGAATTGCATCAAATTCTAATTGACTCATGTTTCTTATCTGTTAAAAACCTGACTTTCTCTATATCCTTCTGTTTTTCCAAAGGCTTTACTTCTTCCATCTGTTTTATCACCAATTTCTCATTCTATGAGATGACGATACTGAGTGAACAAAGCATTCTTATGACCTATATCATTGTTCTCTTTGAAGCTTCTTCCAGTAGTTACATTGCTTAAAATCTCTTATCGCTAGTGTTGAAAGTGCACATTTGTCCCCATTGTTAATAATTTTTTTCTATTTAATGCTTCATCAGGTTGCTGCTTGCTAAAGCTGATTCTTATAGGTTTTTCCACCCTGTTTTCTTTTACCTCTGATTTAAGATTATGCCTGATTCATTTAAGACTATATGCACATGAAAATAATTTCTATAAAGCACTGTTCTTATAAACGGAAGTGTTCCCATGCTTTCGAAGCTTTACAGTGACCATTGCTCAAGGGCTGACAGTTCGGAGTTATACACAACTGATGTTCAAGGTTATAGACAACAATTCAGCTGAGGTTTCATGCCTTTCTCTTCACTTGAGTCCTGTAAATCATGTGTCTTTATGTCCTTCTGACCTTCAAAACTCTCCATAATTATTCCTTCTCTTACTTCAAGCATTAGGACCAAGAAAGCTTGTGGATCATTTATCCAGCTAGCTCTTCACCTGTTAGATTCAAAATTGATCCGTCAATTTCTGCTCCCCCACTAACACACACTTTGTTTTTTTTCTTTCTTTTTGAGCCTATGTACCTTTCTTCTTAATCCTGTTACTCTTTATTCTTTTTATAAACTTTGTCAAAATGTAATTTATATAATCTTAATATTTTTAGAACCGTCAAATTCCACCATTTTGTCTCCTATCCCCCTTTGATTATTACTACTGCTACTATTACTACTACTACTAATTTTATTTCTGACCCGCCTCTCATTGTGTGGGTTACCACAAAGCTAAAATCACACAATCATCATAAACATTATATAAAATACCCATATTTAAACATATTTCTACAAAATACACACCATATTTATTTGAATCTAATGCATCATCAAATCTAATGCACACTTCAATTTTCAAAATCCTGAAACCAAAAAAAGTATTTGCTGCCAAATGTAATGTACAGCAGCAAAATGTGCACTTATAATTTAGAACACCAAAGATTCCAGTGTTGATGGGGTGCATCTACACTATAGGATGAATCTACTTTAACTGCCTTGATTCAATACTATGGAGTCATGGGGCTGTGATTTTACAAGGTCTTGAGCCTTCTCTGCCAAAGAATGCTGATGCCTCACCAAACAGCAAATCCCAGGATTACATAGCACTGAGCCTTGGCAATTAAATTAGAAATAAGGTCCCTCAAATCGGAGCTCCAGATTCAGCTCCTGAAGTAGCTTCCCCTTTTGCTTTGGGTCAGCACTAAATTAGCGTTTTACACAAATCTAACACACACCTTAAATTTGGCAAAGCAATTAGATTTGAGTAAGTAGGATATATTAAAATACAAAGAAAAAAAATATTAAAATATAGTGAACACAAGACACAAGTTTAAAATTCATGATTAATGCTGACTGGGTAGGCCTGCCCAAAAAAGATAGATCTTCAGATGTGTTTTAAATTCTTTCGGCTCATTTAGGTCATATACAATCTGTCATTTATTCAGTGCTTTTCAGTCTCAGTTTAAATGTATACAATAATAGTATAATGTTGTTATAATCATAGAATCATAGAGTTGGAAGAGGCCACAAAAGCCATCCAGCCAAACCCCCTACAATACAGGAACACACAATCAAAGCACCATCTATTTCTTTCATTTTGTCTTAATTCAGTTGTAAATTGGTTAGGAATAAGAGCCAGCATGGCATAGTGAGCATTGGAGTATGACTTGAAAACGGTTTGAATTCCCATTTGTCCAAGGTCACCCACAGGGCAAGTCACATTGTCTCAGAAAAAGGTAGTGGTGACTCCCCTATGGCAAATCTTGTCAAGGAAGCCCTGTGCCAGGTTTGCCTCAGGGTTGCCATAAGTCAGAAATGACTTGAAAACACACAGCAACAGCAACAAATTGGTTTGATAGAAAACCTTTCAGTTTAGAAAAAGTATTTAACCTGAGTATATGCAACTTGAAGCATGCTTTATATTTTGAACTCCGTTCTATCATTAGCAACTAGCACAATTAATAAACTGTGCTTAACTTCTTAAGGTCACCCTATTACATATTGATGTGCTGATATGTTCTTGCCATACTATGACTTTCTTTCCAGAGAGATTGACTTTTACTAGTAATCTGTGATGGCTTCCATCCAAATTCTCATGTATTAATGTTTCCATGTTTGCCTCTGACATTTTGGCTGGATGCTAACTATGGAAGGTGTGCCTTTATGTACACAGGTAGGTGTGCTCATTTGTTAGGTGCATATGGATTTGCTATATGCCTGTGAGATGTGGACTGTCTACAGACATCACATGCAACTCCTGGAATGATTCCATCAGCGCTGCCTCTGGAAAATCCTGCAAATCTCTTGGGAAGACAAGCGGACAAATGTCAGCGTGCTGGAAGAAGCAAAGACCACCAGCATTGAAGCGATGGACCTCCGCCACCAACTCTGCTGGACTGGCCACGTTGTGCGGATGCCCGACCACCGTCTCCCAAAGCAGTTGCTGTACTCCAAACTCAAGAATGGAAAACGGAATGTTGGTGGACAGGAAAAGAGATTTAAATATGGGCTCAAAGCCAACCTTAAAAACTCTGGCATAGACACTGAGAACTGGGAAGCCCTGGCCCTTGAGCGCTCCAGCTGGAGGTCAGCTGTGACCAGCAGTGCTGCAGAATTTGAAGAGGCATGAATGGAGGGCGAAAGGGAGAAGCGTGCTAAGAGGAAGGCGCATCAAGCCAACCCCGACCGAGACCGCCTTCCACTTGGAAACCAATGCCCTCACTGCGGGAGAAGATGCAGATCAAGAATAGGGCTCCACAGCCACATACGGACCCACAAGAATATTGGAAGACAATCATCCTCGGAAAACGAGGGATCGCCTAAGTAAGTAAGCATATGGATTTGACATGATCTGAGGATCATAGAGTAATCATGAAATAGTTATACATCATGCGAAACAAGCAAGTCATATACTGTATTGCACAACTATTCTATACAGAGGCCAGTCTTAATAATTCTAAACAGTATGTGTCTTGTTTTATTCTATTACTAATTAAATTATGCTACAAAGTATAAACATAAAGCAAGGGAAAGAAGTATATTGCAGTAGTTTGAGTGACCAACATGAGATATAGGGATTCCTGTCTTTGCTAAGGCATGAGGTTGTCTCAATAACCTTGAGAGCATCACAAATTGTAATTCAAACTAGTGACGACACATAGGATACATCTACACTGTAGAACTGATGCAGTTTGACACTACTTTAGTTGCTTTGATGGAATGCTATGGAATCATTAGAGTTGTAGCTGAGTTGAGGCATCAGCATTCTTTGGTAGAGAATGCTAAAGACCTTGTAAAACTCCAGCTCCCATTATTTCATAGCATTGAGCCATGGGTATTAAATCGGATTAATTGAATAGAGTAGATACACCTTAAGATTTTGAAAATGGCAGCTATTTGAAAAATGCTTTCGAATGCTTTAAAAATATCTTTACTGAATGAGACAATTCATCTAAAAAAATGAATTGCAGATCTAGGACTTCATCATACACAATAAAATCAGTGTTTCTACACATTTAAGAATCAGCAACCAATGGAGCCCATCACATGACACATGCTTCAACTGTGGGTTCCAGGTATTTCACCATTTCTAAAGGGTGGGTTTTCCCCATGCTTCTTAAGTTGATGAGAAATCAACTTCTTTTTCAATTCCCCATGTAGAGACATGTAAAAATGCCAAATTTAACATGGGATGGGAATCTACCCTTGCCCTTTCGTAAATAAAATGATGGCATCATCATGGAGGGAGGAATCAAGATGGGCAGTATTGTTTCCTTTCTTCTGCCATTACCGTTTGAGACTGAGGAGGAAGGAAAGGTAATAGATCCCTTTTAAACATAAAATAAATAGATTTCACTTTTGAACTGAGAGATGCTTATAGTAAATGAAATATGTCTTATGCTTATAGTCAATGAAATATACTCACAAATAGAAGAAATCTCATTAATGGAATCTCACGAAGTATTTCCACAAGACAAAACATGTAGGATTTTTCCTATCCAAAGAAAATGGAGGAGGAGACAGTGGGAGGAGACATATGTCTCCTGTGTAATGACAAATCAAATGGATAAATCTTAAAGAAATCAGAGAAAAGGATTAGGTTTAATGGGGGTAAAAATCTTTCATTTGATTTCAAAACGGTGTGGTGAAGTTTAAGAGAAAATCAATGATCTTTTTACTTATTCCATGGGATGAAATCGCATGTTGAGGACAGCATTCCAAATGGATGTAGCTGCTACTACTTAGAAGGCCATTCAGTTCACTCTAGCAAATTTCAGCAGGTGCAGAGCCAGACTACCTGCCTAATAAAATATTTGGACTTTTTTTGGCAAAAATGGTTCATTGTGATACTGTGTCATCCCTGTAGTTATGAATGTTTTATGTTGCTCAAGTAAGCTAGGCTGTGTGCTTTGTTTAGCTTCCTTCCTTCCAAGCAATTCTATAAAATGCAAAACAAGTTACTGAAGCTGTAATATGCTTTAAGGTCATGCCACCCCCCGGGCAGTGTTTAAAGAGATTTCCTTTTGCGGGTCAACTTGCATAGAACTTTAAAGTTCATTCTAGGACACACTTTCTCCAGGGTAAATATCTTTATGATTTGCCCATATTATAATACTTCATAGATCAAATACTTCAGTATTTTAATGTTCTAATGTTTATCATTTAGTCACTGACTACTAAAAAAAAGGAGAGGGGATTGTGAATAATATTCAGATGGTTATCAGGGCAGAAGTTCTGTTGTTTTTAGAGCATTGTTCCTGTCAACACAAATAATATATTAATATGATGCTTAAATGATTCTCTAAACACTGCAGATTGAACTGAACACAAAGGCACAGAGGAATCTGCCATAAACAGATCAACAGCCACATGTTATGTTCCCATGTGTTTCTACAATCCCTAATGCAGTATTCGTGTGTTAAACTATCACAATGTTGTGCATTGTAGACTGATAAAAATTGTGTGAAATACAGTAGTGTTCTGTGATTTTAACATAGGTAATTTGTGCCAGATTAAAGGTACATCTATACTGTAGAATTAATGCAGTTTAACTGTTATGGCACAATGCTATGAAATCTTAGGGATTCTATGAGGCCTTGAGCTTTTTCTGCCAAAGCTTGCCTGTACCTTACCAAAATACAAATCAAAGGATTACACAGCATTATTGAGCCATAGCAGCTTAAGTGATATCAAACTGCATTGACTCCACAGTGTAGATGCACCCTAAGTGAAGGGATCTCCTAGCATCAGCTGCAAATATCCATCACATGCAGTTCTGACCTTGAAATCTAATCAAGTCACAAACCACTGACAAATGTGCTTTAACTCATACATGTTCTTTTTATCTTTTCCATTTTCTGAAAAACATCTTGAAGAAATCCTACACAAATTACTACTGAGTTTGTTTGCAAGTACAGACACTAGTCTTTGATTTGAAGATGTCAGGCTCACCAAATGTACCATGATTCATAAAGCACAATTTTCTTTCTACTGCACACTGTGTTGTTTTATTTTAAAACAGAACGATGCAGAAGATTGCAACAATGCAATCATTGTTTTGTTTTGTTTTGGGTTTTTTTGGTCTAAATGTTGTCTCCATCTTGAGTTAATGTAACTGAAAAATGTCCATGTTTTTATCAAGGGAAGTCATCACATGGTACAGGAAAACTCCCTTCAGCAGTTATTCCTTCTGAGTCATTTTATCAGGCTTGCAGCTTCTGGGAACAATCACCAACATTAACAGGGGTCATTGTGACACACAGAGACATTCTTCACGGTCTCCTATGTTAAGTGAAATTCTTTAGAGAGCTGAATGTCCTTAGGTCCTGTCAGCTCCCTTGGAGGATGCTACTGTCTCAAAGTCACTCTCTCTGTGTTTCAGCCTGATTTGATTCAGAAGAAGAGAAATCCTCATATTTGAAATGGTGTACAAAACACTTCTACACAAAATGAAAGGAAAACTGGGAAGGCAGAACAAAAAGAGGATCAACGTTCCTCCATATCTTAGCCACACAAAATGCAGGTTCATGAATGGAAGAGCAATTTTGCAGAAACCATAGCAATTGAGATGAAGGGTTCCTCTGCTGACTTTTCTTGTTAGTTGCAGGCAAGTAGCAGTGGTATGTGTGCTACCAACATCAACATTGTGTCTGTGTGCATGTGCTTAATAAATTAAAGAAAAGATCCTGAATTGTAATGCAGATTTCTTCTTTTCATTAAATGCTTCTACAGTGCAGCCCTGTTAGATTTATTCCATGTATCCTGTTTTCATGATTTTTGATAGTTTATCCAAAATAAAAAAAGCATTTAATATTTAATTTGCCAAATTGCTGTTTTTCTCTGAAGAGCTATTGACAACTAAAAGAATGCCCCACTCATTAGCCATGCTTATGATCTATTAGTATTAAATACATCTAAAAATCAATATATAAACATAGTTTTCAATACTGTTCCATTATCTGGGTGGAGGTCAAAAGGGAGTGCTAGACAGAGAAGGATAGTCTATTTTACAGGGATGAAGGGGGTTGAAGGAGTTAAACCATTTCCCCCTGTTTTCCTGTTGTTCCCCTTACCCATGTTGCTATTGTTGAAACAACTATCATTTATGATATGGGAAAGGAGGCGGGGGTATAACCAACAAAATGGGGAAAATAGTTTTCCTCCTTCAGCTTCCCCCTCCCCCATAAATGGACTATCCTTCTCTGTCTAGGCCCTTTTTTGGAGTCCACCTGGATAATGCAACAGTACCTAGTTTTCTAATTAAAATAATAATAAGCAAGCCAAGACAACAATGACAGCAGCCATTCACCTTGCCTTGGATAAGAAAACATAGGCAGCCACAATTATTTAACATTTTCCAAACTGGTAGGGTTATAAATCATGAAACATGGAAGTTGCCAATTAGAAGGGGCAAGTTACTTGGAATTAATTCCTTTTCTGGTATTAAAGTTGCAACTTATTTATGTTCCATTTATAACTTTAATGAAGAATAAGTTATTTGCAGTATAAATAACATTTATGGTAATGGGCTGTAGCTTCCTTTAAATAATAGAGGAAGTATATCTCATTGGTCAACTCTTGGTTCATACCGCACGTTGCCTTAGTTTCTTTTGTGGCCATTGTGCTGATTGAAATGGATAAGGTACCAGAGTAATATATATCCCCAATATATGTAATAACTTTCTCCATAGCAATGTCCTTTTTTGATATGAGGAAGTCAAAAGATGTAGGAAAAGCAGAAGCTATATACCAACCTTTAGCTTCTTTTGAAAAAGTAAAAACAAAGGCAGGGAATGTGATGAAAGGAAATATGTGCACTCATCCAGCTTATTAAGAGTTTATTAAGCCAAGCTGGGGGACCTCATAGGTTGGGTTAGACTTACAGACCAGAAGTTTTACATGTCTGACTGAAACATGATATACAACCTGGATTTCAAGTGTTGTCCAATGGAAATTATTTGCAAAGCCCATATCAATTGTTTTTCTTCATATGAACATATTCTGTGAAATTATGTCTTGATGCAGGGGATAAATCTTAAAAGCCTACCAGAGAGTAATAGTTTTTCTTCCTTCATTTCTTAGGTGGGTTGTTTATAAAAGTCTCTGTCCCCAAAACAAGCAACAATCCATACAGGATGCATACTCTCAAGTAAACATTTTAAAAGTTAACGAATGGCAAAAGAAAACAGGAGTGCTTATTTTGGCTCTTTACTGCTTTTTCACAATATACTTTTAGTTCAACAGCCAACCTGACCTATAAGACAAGCTTGGTAACACCTTCCAAGTTAAAGCATGGCATTTTGGTTCACATAAAACCACTAAAATGTCTGCACTTACAGAAAAAGGTTTGTTATGTGTTTTATTGCCTTTAAAAAGCCAGGAGAAGGTAGAAGAAATAGAAATAAATGTGGGAAAGGCCCTTTCTTCCTCTAGCCTGGTGGAGTGGCCCATTAGCTTGCTTTGTGTTTTGACAACTGAAAGTGTGGGACAATTTTTATGTGTCAAAGAGACATCTTTGCAGCAGAACATATATCTAAAGGAATGCTTACACTACGAAATAGAAGTACTACAAGATTTTACATGTCATCTACCCAGACTGTACTATTAACATTGACTATCACTTATGAATGGAAACTGAGAGGGAAAAAAAGAGGGGGTTATTTAAAATGTCATGTTCAAAAATACTTTTGAATTTGGCTAGGCATTTCCATAAACTCTGAAACAAAACATTAAAGAGAATGGAATGGAAATAACATTAGAAATGTTGAAATTCACCATCAGATATGTAACCAATGATACTAAGAAATGTATAAATAACTTTTGCTTGTTTGTTCTTGAATGCTATCTTTTTGTGCATTCCTTTAAATATTATAGTCTGCACCCAGTGGCTTAATCACTGTACAATAATGCTGCCTTATGCTTTTTTGTTGTTGTTGTGTCAGGAGCAAGTCGCTTCTGGTGTGAGAGAATTGGCCGTCTGCAAGGATGTTGCCCATGCCTTATGCTACTGTAGGGGAACAATTGGCTTCCCAGATGTTTTTGAATTGCATCTCTCATCAGCCCTAACCCACACTGAGAAGTCAAGGCAATATAAGATTGTAAGGAATAAGTATTAATTATGTCTGTTTGATCATGTATAAAATGGCTTGCTTTGGATAAAAGAAGAGATTGTGGGACATAGTCTGACACTCTTTCAGAGAAGTAAATTTCTGCTTACTACAGGATGTTGGTTTTGCTGTTTTAGCGGCTCAGTACTCTGTCTGGACAGGAAGTCTGACAACAGACTTCAGAGAAAACAAAAAATGTGCTGAACTTGTTATGAACACCTGCTTTGCAGTTTTGCTGGGAGGACGCCCAGAAGGACACTGTTCTGCCCCCACACTATCTTAACTACTTGGAAGGTGAACAGATCAGAGACTGTGTAGCTGAATCAAACAGTTTATTAACAAATAAGAATTTTAAACTTTCTCTCCTCCTGAGTGTCACTACAAAGTCTTTATGAGAGGTAAAGTCTAAGAGATAGACACAGTTTTGACCAAACTTATACTTTGGTCAGAATCTTTATTTCTTGTTATTGTCTCTTTTTTTTTGTATGGTGTTCAATTGTCCCTAAGACAGTCTCAATATTTAACTCTGCCTGGACTTGAATACAGATCTGACTGAACTTGAATACGGCTCTGACTGGATGTGTTATTTTGTAGACCTTTTGGCCTTCCTTTCTCTTCACCTTCCAGTCACAAAAAAAACCAGAAGTGCCTTTCCTGAGGCTCTGTCTCTGAGGGGATTTTTAAAGGGACAGGGCAACGGAGACTTCACATGCAAAGAGGCTGTCTAGCCTGACACCCCCCCCCCACCCCACCCTCAGAAACTGTACATAAAATTTTACTACCTCTAACTAAAAAGGGCTTAACTAGGAGTAAACAGTGAGGGTCTTCATGGGGCATGACAGACACATTGAGTAAATTTGGTAAATTTCTGTTGTAGGTTGTAAATGTAAATAAACAGAAGCTTTACCACTGTTTCTGAATCAAAATATACTCTGCAGTATAATAATGTGTCACTCAGATTTGTGTAACAAGTAACAGTAACTGTTGTGGCTGAGCTATTTTCTGACTATGAGGATGATGGGATTCAGATTCCTGCTGGGTTTCAACTTCCAGGCTCTTTGTCTGTGCCTCAAATCTCTGAGCCTGCTTCTGAGGCTCTCACAGACAGTGCAATGTCAACACAGCCGTTTTCACCAGAAAGGAATTTTAACGAAGGAGATAGCGAGCAGGTGCATTCCCACACTGATACCCAAAGGGTAGATAGTGACTTGACCCGGGAGGCTCGCCTTGATCTCCGGGTCAGGCAGAGTTCGCGTCTGGCAAGCAGTCAAGAAGCCAGCTTAGTGAAAGGTCGTTGCAATGCTTTTATGATGCCGAGAGCCTAATGTTTTGATGTTAGAAAGGTATTTAAGCCTCTTGGAAACTCTGTGAAAGCATCAGTTCAACGTAGCTTACTAGCCTGAAAACTTCATGGAATAATCTTAGCCTGGAAAGCAGTACGCTTGGGATTTCTTGTATGGTGATTCATGGGGCAATTGTTTCATTGCTTGTACCTGGGACTCTGGTTTGAATTTTGCCAATAGGATTATGTCTTCTGTTTTTACCTGAAGATCTTTGGAACTATATTCTGCTTTTAACCTTAATCTGTGGAATTTTGCAATGCTTATTCTTTATTTTGACTTGGATTTTCTTCTCAATAAACTATAAAACTACAGCTCTTGTGTGGTGGTGTTTCGCAGCGAGGTGAAGCTTACTCTGAGTTGCAACAGTAACTTTACTTCAGTTCAAAAGGTCAAACAGAGTAACAATACATACAGCAGTCTCTCTGAATTCTTACAGAGAACAGAGGGAATAAACAGTCCTTTTGAACAGTCTTTAAAATATGTTTCATGCCTTAGAAATGATCAGACTGCAGAGAGTTGGCAGCCATTTCCTTCCTGGTTGTTTCCAGTCAGCGCTCTCTTCACTCTCTGAGGTGAAAATGGCAGTTAAAACCATTTCTCTCGGCAGCAAGCTAGAGACAGTAACCAATCAGTATTTTGGCTCCTGGCATGTTCAGCCAATCTGCTGCCAACACATGACTTTCCAGTCAACCTATTACATCATGGTGCCTTTTTACAAAACCCCACAATCTCCATGTTGCTTGCTCTTGTTATGTATTTTCCTTTGTTTAATCTTCTATATAATGTGTATATCTGCTTTGTTAGTGGCTGGAGATTTCTGAGCACTAACCAACTCCAGGCCCAACACTGATCAATAAATCTGGTTTTTCGAGTCTCAAAGACTTGCAGTGGTCTTCATTCCCGATTCCATGTCATTTCAATCAATGATTTAAAAAAAATCATGGGAATTGCAATTCAGTAGTGTTTGGAATGCCAAACCTTCATCATCTGTTTTAAGCACTGACCTTAGTACTTATTTAATACCATATATAAATGAAATTCAAAAGACAATCCAACTAGTAACTAAGTAAACTTTATTACAGTCAATGACCAGATCATAACAAGAAATAGTGGACTGTTACCAACCTGCCATACATCCAGCTGGAAAAGCCTATTGTTGAGCCAAATGGATGCCAGGGTTGAACCAAAGAGTTACTGAGCTGTTGGTGACAGAACAGCTACTGAATCCAAGGATCAGTGTGACAAATGCTACAACCCCCAGTGCTCTCCTGGAGAACTTTAACTCAATAACCCAAGAGCTCCAGAAACAAATAAGAAGCTCCAACACAGTTCCACAGAGACAACATCATCATTATTCCAAACCCTGGTTTGATAAGGAGTGCATAAATGCAAAAAAGGAGAAAAAAAAAAACACTTGCTTCCACCAACCAGGCTTTTCAGTTTAATAATTGAGTCATAGCAGCACAAGAGCTTCTCCGTCAGAAGAGATGCTATAAGCTCCTGTTGGCTCAGAAAAAAGGGGAAGACTCAAAAAACAATTGGGCATGGCTCATACAAGCTGGTCAAACTAAAGACCCAGATATTTTCTGGCGCATTGTATCATGACAATCCAACTAAAATTAGGCACATTCAGATCCTGTGTGGAGAGTTAAACCCATGATTCAGTTTCTCCCTTTGAAATATGATGGTTAGATTTAATTTTACTGTAGTGGCAACACAGAGTGATCTATAAGACTTGTGTTGAGCAGAAGGTCCTTTTGCATTGCTGTAGTCAAATAAAGGCTATCATTAAAATGATTTTTATAGTCAAGATCATTAAAACATTTCCAGCTGTTTCCTAATCTCATACTATTAAAGAAATAAGAGCGAAAACAAAAATGTTGGACTTTGTATTCCTATAGGAAGCATCTCTCCACATGTATAAAGTGACTATATATATATATATATATATATATATATATATATATATATATTGCATTAAACTACAATTCAGCCAAAGAGAAACATCCCATATAGATGACAGGTTAATATTCTTGACAATACTTAGATTACAATAAAGTTGCTATAGCAATGGAAACAGCAGCAATCTTTTCTTCTATTCCCCATCTTCCTTTGTGCTGTTCCAGACCTCCTGAGCTGGTTTAGTTTTCAGTACTATGCTGCTTTTTCTTGGCTGTGTGGATGCATAGTAAAGAAAGAACAGTAAGAATCCAGTAAGATTCTCTCTCACTCTCTCACTCACTCACTCATAATGCTATGCCATCCTATTAGTCTTTGGTAGCTCCCATGTGATAGGAAGGTTGAATTCTCTCTAGATTTCACTCTTGTGTATTGAAATGGTGTTGCTTTCTTTTGGGGATAGACCCTTTAAAGTTAATAAGAAAACCAAGTCCCATTGATTACCCTTACTCTATAATTCCCGAGCTTCAATATTCTGATCCTGTGAGCCACAGTATGAGAATAGGAGGCATTCTGCATCTTCATCACAAGGAATATCAGGAAAACTTTCCAGCGCAGTGGCAGCGCACATATACTTTGCAGGCAGAAACTCCCGAATTCAATTTGTGGCATTTTCAGATAGGATTAAAAATTAATCCTGTTTTAAATCCAGATGATCCATTGGCAGTCATGTTCAACACCACTGAGCCTAGATCGGAGGATGGTAACTATGTGGTGATGGGATTAAGCATACATTTCACCCTGATTCTTAAATGGACTGAAACCTGTCCCACAACAAGAGTCCCTTTTATTCTGCTGTTATGTTATGTTATGTTGCATCACTTCCTGGTGTCATTTTGAGGAGCATTCTGAGATTTTGGGGGAAACTGAGGTTATCTTTTTTTGTAACTGAATGGCTTTCTGTTTTATTTAAGGCAAAAATGGAAGAAAGTTTTATTAGCAAATGTTTTCATTACTTATATTTTACTAAGTCAACATAGTCAGCTGGTCAGTGTGTAAAATTTGAAATAATAAAACATTTAAATCCAAGCATCAGAGACCCAGTACAGTTCAACGTCAGCAATAAAATGAAGCTTCCTATAATAAAGTGTCCATGGCAAAAAATGAAACCATTAATTTTAAGTAATCTTAAAACAATATCAGAATGATCTTTAAGCATTTTTGAAATAATGAATGTATTCCCTAGGATCTATAAGAATACACAACAATTGATCCACACTGGAATTGGAATTCAACCATTACTATTGGAAAAGACCCTGTCTCTAATCAATCAGAAAAGCTTTCATGCCAAGGCCACCATGAGAAGGGCCACTGAGATAACAAATGTTGGCAGAAGACTAACATGCTTCTAAATGGAGCAGAACTTTTTTAAAAAAGGGATATTTTAGGACTACAGCTCCCAGTTTCTCCCAGTCAGTAGCCATAGAAGATTATGGAACTGTTGTTTTTAAAAGAACTTACCAGTTTTTGTCTGAAGCATGCAGTGTTTTTTACTCTTTAACTTAGAAGTGACAGATTCTCGAGAAAAAGTGAGTCTGTGAATTGGTAAATCATTGGGACTGATTCCACTTTACAGCTTAGCATTGTATTATCACCTTTGTGGCTCTACAAATAAAGAGGATCAATACTGAAATATCACTATGCAATAGAAGTTGGAAAGATGTCGCTATCCCCCCTCTTTCTTTTTTGCCACTATAACATTGCTGTGGAAGGGACTAATTTTTGAAAGCAAACAAATTCTATTGTAAACAAGAACATTATTGAAAACTGAGCTCTTTAGAAATAAATATACAGATCTCTTTAGAGCATTAAGAAACTATTTGGCCATTATCCTACCCTGCAGTGCTTACCTTTCAATTTGTAAATAACATAACACCTCATTTATTTGGACTTCCTACAGTCACATTCCTTTATACAGCAGATATAGCTTCTGTACAATGCTTCTGTTTAGTCTATGCTCTTATGCCATCCCATATTGCGTACAGAGATGAATCTGCTCTATAGTTTTTATTGTCATGACATCTTTTTTAGGTTAAATAGAAACCGTCTCAAACAGGAATAATACAAAGGAAATCTTCAAATAATCTGTTGACTTTTATTCATGCTATTAATAATTTATGGGAGAAAGGCATGCAGTTCTTCTTCTGCAATAGCACTTGTACACAGTAGCAGATTATTATTATTATTATTATTATTATTATTATTATTATTATTTGATACACAACAAGATTCGTACACAGCAAACAAGATCACTATGCTAGCTTTTGTATTTGATCATATGTTGGACACTTCCCAAGTGTTTAGGACTGCATGATGTATCGGCAAATAATGCATGTGGATCCAAGTAGGGTGGCCTTTTGCAGCTGAAAGGTGGTAATTTTGTCCGTGCTGATTGTTTTTAAGTGCAGGTCAAGGTATTTAGGCACTACACCCAGTGTGCCAGTCACCACTGGGATCACCTTTACTGTCTTGTGCCAGAGTCTTTGCAGTTCAATCTTTAAATCCTTGTATTGTGTCAGCTTTTCCAGTTGCTTCTCATCAATTCTGCTGTCACCCGGGATTGTGGCATTGACAATCCATACTTTGTTTTTTTCACGATTTTGAGGTCAGGAAAACTCTGACCCAAACTCTGAATTCCCAGAGTAGTATGACATGTTCATTTTCTGTAACATTTTCAGGCTTGTGATCCCACCAGACAGATGGTATTTGTGGCACACTGAAATTCTGGTTTCAGGTACTATGGTTAATTTCACTGAGTTTACAACCTAAACTCATCATACTGTGAGTGAAGAAACTTTTTTGCGCTGTTGTGAATGCCGCATGTTATTGTTAGATTACCCTGAGAACATACCTACTTCATAGAGTTGTGGCAGTTTTATACCACTTTAATCGGCACAGCTCCATTCCATAGAAATTCTTGGATTCGTAATTTCAATAATATATTTAAAATTTCCTGCTAGAGATCTTTACTGAACTCATATAAACTACAGGACTTTAGGTTTACAACAGAAAAGCTGAAGACTTCACCAAACTGAAAATCAAATGAATATGTAGGATGAAGCCATGGGCATTAAAGTGATATCAAACTGCTATAACTGCACGGTGCATAAATACTCAGAGTTCCAACACCTTGGGAGAGAGAAAGCGAGAGCTCTATTGCATATAATTTAGTTCTATTGCCTATACAGCATTTTGCAAGTTCACAGCCAGCTTAATTATAGAACTAGTTGGCTTGGTACTTCTTCTAATGCGAATACATTTCTCTTGGTTCTCCAAAGCAAATATGAGACCTCCGTTCTTGTGGCATCAGGATAATCTGTGTCAACTCTACAATGTAATATTAGGCAATCTGAACAGAAATGATTGGCAAGTGAAGACTACATAGCAAAATAAAATATTCAGAGTAGGAATGCAATTTTCTTATCACCAAACAAAGATATATGAGGCCAAGGAAGATTCTACACGGAAATTACAGAGCATTTTAACATGAGCAGTCCACTGTGCTCATTTATTGTTTTTGTTTTCTCATCTTTCCTTCTGGTTGTTGAGCTTTGGGTATAGAGGAAGAAATGTTGGATTCAATCCAGAAATAAACAATCATCTCAGTAGAGCAAAGAGATCAGTGGAGCAAAGAAAATATTTTCCTCTGCTATGTAGAAATATTCTAGTCTTAGTCTATCAGAGAGGTCAGAACTTAGTTGCATTTCAATGATTCAGTTGGTTTAAGTGGAACATACACTGCTCGACTAGCTCCACCTTGAGCATAAATATTTATAGGAGATGAAATTAAAATGGATACTATCTTTCTTTCTGGTTGAGGGTGCTGTTTTAAACCTATACCATAGTTGTAAAGAAGAATGAGAACATTTTCAAAATATGTATTGTTGAAGGCTTTCACAGCCAGAATCACTGGAGTGTTGTGTGCTTTTTGGACTGCATGGGCGTGTTATAGCAGCGTTTCCTCCTGACATTTTGCATGCATCTTTAGCTGGCACCTTCAGAGGATCTTCTGAAGATGCTAGCCACAGATGTGAGTGAAAGGTCAGGAGAAAATTCTGCCGAAACGTGACCATACAGCCCGAAAACCACACAACACACTATTTCCAAAATAAATTTGCAGAGCACAATTCAATAGTCTTTGCTATCACATGCCAAAATGAGGTCAAATACTGATGTCAGGAATCTGCATTTTGGCATATTTTATTCTCACAGGCAAGAATAATTTTGCTATTTCCACTGTGATAAAATCACTGGAAACTGCATAGTATTTGGAGGTCTTTCACAATTTGAGATTGATTATGTGCAAAAGAAATCATACATTTTGCTGATTATATGACATTTGCTGTCCAGCATTTTTGTTACAAAAAGATGTGTGCACATTTTGTGTAGAGTAACTCACAAACTGAAAAGATTCTTACTTGTCCAGGATTCTCTGTCATAGTTTGTCAATACTCAAGGAATAATTTTATTTTTTGGGCAATTTTTCAAATATTTTCCATTTCCTTCCCTCATTCTTTCTGAAGGTTGCATATTACATATACCAGTTCTATTTAAAATTACTCTTTTACTGTCGTAGCAAATATCATGTATATAAGTTACAATACAGTATTCCGATTAAAACAAATACCTTAGGTATTCACAAATTCAATAGTTTTGAGCTGGGCTGCCTTTTGTTATATGTTATATTAGCTGATTTCAGGAATAGAACATAGTTAATATGAAACACTGATTGAAAAATTATGCAGTCGGTGTTTAATAAGATTTGTGTCTGAGTAAGGGGACAGTGGAAAAGTACAATAAAACATGGCCTGAAGTGCTGCTAGCCAGCTAAACAAAAGATAATGAAAACAATTAAGAAGAACTGTTCAACTGGGAGCTTTAGTAAATTTGTACTCTACCAGATCCAGAGACCACTGACCTTGATAGAAGCCCAATAGAGGAAACTCGGGAAAGAGTGAAAGAATCAAGCAAAACATTTAGTCATGCTTGAAGGTCCATAGGTAGAACTTGTGTGTCAGAGGTCGCTGATATTGTACCTCTTCGGAGCATTATGAGGATAAGGTTGGTAGGATAGTATAACCTTATGAACCCTGTAAAAGAAAGAGAAGGAAACAAAATAAGACTGGTAACTTAATAGGCTATGCCAGAAGACATGAGGCTACTTGTCCAACTGCCATCCCTAGAAAGGCTGAGATTGCTGCCCTGAATTTAGAATAAGCAACCTAGTAAAACAAACAAAATGTAAGTCTTTATAAATCTACTTTATAAATCTACTTATGATTGACTAATACAAGATATTGAGATTTCTGTTCAGAGTATGAATTCTTCTATAGTTGTGATGTGAAATATATTATGCTCATTGATAAGATGTTGCTCCCTTACCAATGTAATGCAATATGTGTTTGACTGTTGTTTCTTATTCAGTATAGTCTAAATACATTGTCTAAGACCGTGTGATGTGCATATAACAAGATGGCTACTAAACTGTGTGAAGTCTACAGCCTTAGACTGGAAATATCTATAGACACATCTATACTGACCTGTTAACCCAAAGGTGCAGAGGAATCAGCTCCATGATGGCTGCGTGATGCATTCAGCTGATTAAGGTTAGCAAAAATCATGGGTTTCTCTGAATTCTCCCTGAGAATCTAAAGCAAACCACAACTTTGGACCTGTGTAAACATTTCAGGTGGGAGCCTAATACATGTATTTAACTAACCAACCACATCCTGTTATCATTGTGGAGCAGCCAGTGGGTGTAACATGACTCGTGTCTGTCACTTGTCATTTGGAGTGACATTGGCTGGGTTGCAAGTGGAATCAGAGATGGGATTCTTCTTCTATCCCTTCCTCTCTATCACATTGCTCTAGCACCCCAGTTGACATCACTCCAGGCAATACTTGCCATGTTACATCTGCTGGCGGTCACTCCAAGGAAAATGAAAGGGGGTTGGTAAGGTGGTTGTTCAATGGCCCCGAACCCATGGGATAGTCAAGGCTGCCTCTCACCTCTGCAGCAACCTGGGAACTTGTGGCTAAAACCATCTTGGGACCAATCCAGAATTCTATACTCATGATCCTTCCTGGGATAAATACTCAGTGTAGAACTGCCTTTTGTGAAGACCTTTCCTAAGAGTATATAAGCAAACTAATATTAAATAATGTCCGTGTGATATCAACAATGTTGTTATTGTGGGTTTATGATCTATGAAATCTCTAAGGTGACTCTATCACAGAGTTTTCTTGGCTTTATTGAGTTATTGGATTTGTTGAGAGGGGTTTCTCTTTTATTACTCTGGGTCTGAGAGACCATCAGCCTCAAAGTTAGTGTTTTTCCATGGCCAAGTGGGAATTTGTACACTGATTTCCAGAGCCATAGTCAAACACACAAACCATTATTCCAAACTCACCAAGGTGCCTCTCATACAAACATATCTGCTACATTTTTACTATGCTTTGTGGTCTTCCTGATGCATTTTAGGACCAGGAGAGGTCTTAACAATAGAAAGTAAGTGGATCACTTCATGTTTTTAAAAAAGACTTTGCTAAATTGGTCCAGAGATGACCAAAATGGGTTGTGAATGCACCCTGCATTTAATTAGAATTTATTTGGGGGCAGAATATTTTTTTGGAAAATGTTGCATTTTATGGCTCCTGGAGGGCACATAGGCTTCCAAATATGGTAGATATTCCCTCTACGGGCATTTTGAACCACAAAAGCAGCTTTGGCAACATATTGCCCATCCCTGACATAGACCAGCAAATATGATTGATTACTTCAGTGGAAGCAAATGTAGGCATTCTAGAATAACTAGTAACACCCAACAAAAGCCAATACCCTTTGTTTCCCTGTGGTCCAATGACATCATCACTGCCGCATAGCACTGAAAAATACAGTGTAATATTCCTGTTGGCTCAATAATGGAAACTTGTTTCCACCCCCCATAAATATTTTGTGTTCCTTTTCCATCCTTAGAATAATTGCGGAGAGATGGGGGTGCATAACAGGAAGAATAATTTCCTCCCACCCCTGCTATGAGTTTTCAGTTCAGCTCTGATTACAGCTAGTTAATGTATTAAATGAAGCTATGTTGTGTGGTAATCCGTTGTCTTGTCAATAGCCATTTATTTCATTTACTGCCTA